>NW_015165286.1:0-22699 GCF_001447785.1 Gekko japonicus
GTGTTTTTGCAAAGGCTGTTTTTGAAAATGATTTGCAAATGTGGATCCCTCCCTTCAAGTTTAACGGAGTATACAGACCAATATTTATCTTTGAAGGAGGAAACATTGTAATCTATGCCTTGTTTGTAGTTATATTTATAGTTATAGTATGCACTTATCTTGATGTTGTAACACCACCAACTTTAAAATTGTGATGTAAGAGACTGTAATTGTTAAATAGAGTTTATATATTTTGACAATCTTTGATGGTGTTTTTCCTAGTGGAATTTGCATGTCTGGTATCTCTGTGACACTAGTTTTCCCAGCTGTTTGGATTTGCACTTTTGGTGGCAGCCTAGAAGTAGAAACTAAAGCCTTGCCCTGTAGATGTACCTTTGCCTGAATTCACATTTCATGGCCTTCAAAGCCTAAATGTATCTGTCTAGGTGTATTTGACATCACAGTTAATAAAATATATCTAGGTGAAAGTTCATACTAGCAAAAGTTCATCTTATCAACTTAGAATGGGCTGGTATTTGGCAAGTCTGGTATATTTTAACTAACCCCTCCCTTGATTCCTATTGGCTGAAAGGAATTTAAAAAGGATGCTTTGGGCTTTGTTCAGGGCTGTTTGGCCAACACCCCACCTAGGCTTGAGTGAGGTATCGATCCACAGTCCAGGAATTCCTTGTTCTTTCTGAAGTGTACACTATATTAGGTGTTGGGATTTTTCTATGTGCTATTGGGTATTGATATTGAATATATGCTATTGAGTTTTATTTAAACATCTGTAATTGCACTTAAAACAGAAATAAATCTAGCAATTTATCTAAAGTAAAGGAGGAGGAGGAGACTACCCAAAGGAAGCCCGTAGCCAGGATTTTGTGATTCGGGGGGCCTTTAAATAAGTCAGGGGGCACTGATGTCACATAATAAAATAAAATAATTAAAACTCACTTTTGCGGCGTTTGCACTCTGCCTGCCTACATGGGGAAGCAAGCCGTGCTTGGGGAAGGGGAGGCAGTGGGGAGTCTTCTGCACAGCCCAGAGAGTTGGTAGTCCTCTGGGCAGCCCAGAGAGCCCGGGGGGCTGGGGGCTGGAACTTGGGGGGGCAGGCCCTAAAATGCCATACTGTAGCTATAGGCCCGAGCTGGGGCCTGGGGCCTGGGGCAAATTATGGCTACCAGTCTGGGACAGGCCTGGTCGAACTGCCCCAAGGCAGAGGCATGGATCAGCTCCCTGAGGTTTGATGGGTGGGTGAAGGGAAATGTACTCATTAGGAAGCCTGTGTGGACTTTACTGCATCCAATAAAGAGGCAATTAAGGAACAACTTTGCATCTGGTGAGACTCTGCTGACTATGGAAGTCAATTATGATATCCCACTGCCCCCTGGGGGGCACAATGTTTTAAAACTACTTCACTGTTCAGTGGGAAACTGTACTGCATATTTTAAAAAAAACTTTTGGAAAAGGAACCAACAAGTTTGTGTTCTACATTTGTCAACCACAGATAAAACTTTGCACGTTGCACGTTAGATTAAAAATTCATTTGTGTAGACATAATTGTAAGAACCAAGTAAAAATCAAAGTGATGGTCAGGCTTCCCCCAGTCCAGAGATTTGTTGTGCATTCCTAAGCCAATAATACCCTTCTAAACATCAGGAAGAAGAACTCTGAATTCAGTCTGATATACGTGGGATGCCAATGACATCCTAGCTGAATTCCAGGGCCAAGAAACTTTAGACTTTATCAAAGCAGTTCCTGGAAGCCATTACTGTTGTCCTGCCACTTACCAAACTTTTGTTGTGTGGAAAACACCATGAAAAGAGCTAGTGGTAACAGCTGGGGTAGATCTTCTGTCCCTGGATGATGCCATGCTTTCTCAAATGAGCATCAAGATCCACTAGGATTCATGGGAAGCATAGTTTCCATGTATTAGTAATTCACTGCAAGCAGGTCTTACAATTTGTGAAATTTAATGCTTTCTTTTTTATAACTAAATTATGACCCCGGACAATGCTTGACCCTCTTGTTAATACTATCGGTAACTTAATTCATAAAGTTGCAATCCTCATATCAACGACAGAATGCCTTCTCATTTATTGTGTGCAAGATCACAGTCTGAGCATTTGTTCTCTATACAAACTTGGTTATAGCACACAGCTTTATTTTCTTTACCACTGCATTTTATATACTGTATCTCTGCCGCCTGTGCCAGCCTATTGTTAGATTTGATGCATGGTACAGCTATGTGGCAAGAGTCCCATTAATCCTCCCCTCCTTTTAAACTTCTGTGATTCTGTTATCTTCTGTCTGCTGTACTCCAGTCTTATCCAGTCCTGCTTCATTGAGTTCAGCTTCATGCCCTGCATCAGTGGCTTTCTGTGCCATTCTTCCCAGAACTGCCATATCTTTCAGTTGTCTGTCCTGCTCAGTCAATTGTCAGGTTCTTTTATAATTCCATAGTTCTACCTTGCTGTCTTGCTTCATTTCCTGCCTTTCCTATTATTCTTTTAACTCTGTATTAGCCTTTTTTTTACATTCTAGTCTGCTTTTATTCTCCTTGACGGCCTCTCTCAGTTCTCTTTTATGGCTCCCTTTCCCCCATTCCTTTTAAATGTATCCATTTAATTAATGACTATCAAATTTGCCTGTTCTCAAATCCTTAAGGATGCCTCTTAGTTTTAATGTATGCCTTAGAAACTATTTTCAACAGAGCTGAGTCTTGGGGAACATGAAACACCTGAAGGATTCATTTCCCTAGAGGAAAACCAGAGCTTTTCTTTCCTGTTTTGGAAAAAGAGAAAGAGGGTAGATGGGGTCAGGTGATTACCCTGACTGGTCAAGGGGAAGAAGGAATGGTCCAGAGTCCTAGGCATAATGAATTAAGGGAAATTACATGTGGGGAGGGGCACATTTGGGGAGGGTAGTTTTAAACTCTCCTTGAAACAAGACATGTCAAATTGGACAAACTGAAACCGCTGGACAAATAGTCCAATGGAGGGAAAGTAAGTAGGTGAACAGATCTGATAGATCTGCAATCACTCATGAGCTCAGCCTCTGACCTGCTTGCCTTGAAACTATGAACTTGATTGGCTGCTGAACAGCTTTGTGGCTGCACATTAGCTGCAACATTGCACACTCATTTCTTTCTGACTTGCAAGCTGCTTTCACACTGCTCGGAGGGTGAAATCAGTTCTCCCCCAGGTTTGCTGAGAAAGGTGACTAAGTGGTAGTATGGATATTACTACCCCCCATAGATCCATGCAAAAAAAAATTCATACACAGATTTAAACTCTGAATGGGAAGAATAGTAATTAATTTGTCCATTGTTTGTACAATTGGCTGCTGAGCAGAAAGGGGAGAGGAGGGCTCTGTAACAACACACATGCTTTAAATACTGCTGATTGCACAGTAATATATAGAGTTTCCAGGCCAAGCCTGGAAACCAGCAAGAGGGCTGGGGGGAGAGAAGGTGGCACCAACACAAAGATGGAGATGGCAATATGAAAAGAAATGGAAGCATCTTTGCAACTACGCAATGGTCAGATGGTATTCTCAGTGGCAGTTACTGTTCTTCGGATCAGACTGCATAGGGAAATTCACAAAGCCACCTTGTGGCTGTCTTTTTGTGGGGCCTATATGATATTTTCGTTATGGAAAGCTTCATCACTGGCATTCAGTTTGTGATGGCCAATCTATATGGTGCCTTCATGGTTTGTTAGAATGATGACTAGCTAAAATGTCTAAACTGAGGCTATCATAATTTGGCCATATCATGAGAGACCAGATTCACTGGGAAAGACAATAATGCTAGGAAAAGCTGAAGACTATAGGAAAAGAGGAAGGCCCAACATGAGATGGATTGATTCAATGAAGGAAACTTCAGCCTTGGGGTATGCATAGCGAAATACCCAAGATGAGGATATACATGGAAATTGCTGTTTCAGGTCATTGCCATAATGTTCTGGGAAAGTAGTAGGAATCCGGGATTCTTAGTGGAACAAGACTACCCTCCCTAAAGAAATCTGTGTTGTTTTCAATGTCAGGTGCTGCTCGTATTCTTCCTTGATTTGATTGAATTCTTGAGCAGTGGCATTTTCCCCTTCCAATTGGATCCTTGCAGGGATGATGAGAATGTCCATTGAAATATATCACAGTAAACAAAAGTTGCATAAAAATATAGAATGGGTTTAGAGAAATCTGCCCTGGGACTGGAATGGTAGCCCCCAGAATGGAATGATAGTCCCTGGTGGTAGCATAATTATTATGCAACTGGAATCACAACCCCAGAGTGGAAAGACAACCTTGGGACTGGAAATCAATATTCTGAAACTCAAAGGACAACCCTCAAAACACTGATTCCAGTCTCTGGGGCCATTTTTCCAGTCTGGGGGCTGTCATTCTAATCCTTGAGCACTTTATGTGGGCCCAGGTACTGTCATCCTACTCCCAGAGCTCATCGTTCCACTCTGGTGGCTGTCATTCCAGGCCCCAGGTACATTTCTTGTAATCTATTCCAAATTTTCATTGGATCTTTAGTGTGTTGTAATGTATTTTGATGGAGCCTATGCAAGTCAATTGGCATTCCTGGCATTTGTTTTAGTAGTGGTGGAAAGTACCATCAAGTCACAGCTGACTTATGGTGACTCCATAGGGTTTTCAAGGCAAGAGACATTCAGAGGTGGTTTGCCACTGCCTGCATCCATATTTTTGTTGTTGTTCAGTCGCACAGTCAAGTCCAACTCTTTGCGACTCCATGGACCACAGCACGCTAAGCCCTCCTCTATTCCGCCATCCTCCGGAGCCTGCTCAATTTCATGTTCATTGCGTCGGTAACACTTTCTGACTGTCTCATCCTTTGTCATCTTTGTTACAGTAGGATAATGCAGACAGGGTTTTTTGTTTGTTTGTTTTTAGAGCCATGGCCAGGTGGAACTCTCCTGGTCAGCTGCTTGCTTGGCCACCATTTGAGGAATTGTAGCACGGGGAGAGAAGAGTTTTGTTCAGATATGAGACCACACAGATTCTTTCTTCAAGAGGAGAGCTTTATTAGGCACCTGGTCTTAGCTTAACACCAAGGTGTTATGAAAAAGCCAGACCCCAAGCTTTGCAGTCACAAAAGTTATATACAAGTTTTAATCACACGTCACAAGCATCAAGCAGTGGAAAGTTTTAACCATATACCAACACCTTCCTTATCAAAGGAAACATCTTGGATGTGCATTCTTTTTTGCTTGCGATTACAAATGCTTATGCTTTGTATCTGTGAAGCTTAACCACAGACACAAGCAATGTTCCCTCTAAACTGTAGAGTTCTGTGAGCAAAAATTCTACTTTGTGAGCTAATGGGATTAAAGTTGTGAGCAGGTGATTTGGCTACTGCATAAATTAGTGTGCTCTGGAGCCCTCCTTCCTGAGCCAAGACAAAAATGTGTGAGCCGGAGGCTAAAAAACTGTGAGCTAGCTCACACTAACCCAGCTTAGAGGGAACACTGGACACAAGTAGGACAGAGATAACAACAGTTAGCTAAACAGATCACGCTTTGCAGAGGAAATTACAAATAGTTATGCTTGCATCTGTGAAGCTTAACCACAGACACAAGTGGGACAGAGATAGCTAAACAGATCACGCTTTGCAGAGGAAAAGGCCTTTAGGGGAATTTCAAAACCACAACCCTTTAGGTAAAACAACAGGAAAAGGTGGGGGTCAGAGTATCCAGAGTCAGTATGTTCAAGGCCTGAAAACTTCTGAAAACCTTGTGTGAGACATGAGACAGGGCTACTTGGATTATTAAAGTATTATTCTTAATATTTTGCTTCAGAATCAGTGGAGAAAACTGAATTTGTGCTGAGTGGCATCTATTTTTTTGGGGGGGGGGTCTGTAAAATTAACACTCTTCATACAGTTCACTTGAAACTTGGGATGGGGGGTGTCTTTAATTAGAGGAAGGAATATGTCCTGTGCAAATTTGGTGCCACTATCCTTATAAACAGCTACCCCAGACATTATATTCATTCCCCATTGAAAATAAAGCCCCCAACTCCCAATTTGATTTGGGAATCCCAAAATTGTCATGCCCTACCTGGAAATAATCAGTCACAGTCAAAGTCCACCACCCCCAAGTCCATATGTAACCCATGCAGTTTTGTAGTTGCTAACAGCATACAGGGATCAGACACACCTGCTTTTGCCAATAGGTGGTGTGGCAATTAACTCCCTTTCCCCCTTCCTATACTTAGTTAATGAGAATGCTCAGTGCTTGTAGCCTTCCCTAAAGGAGGCTGGGTATTCCCAGCAGCCAGCAGTTCAGCCTGGCCCAGGAAGAGGCAACATCATCAGAAGGGTGGGGAGAGGCCTGTATAGATTTTGCTGTGTTAAGGCCGGCCTTGAATTATTGCAGGTAAATGCTGTTAAACAATGTAATTATTAGAGATCCTTTCAAACAAAGGTGAAGTTACTTCTTGGGAAGTTATTTAATGTTGGTTTGGGACTATTAAGATTCTTTTTTTTTTTGGTAAACAAATTTTATTTTCTCAGGAATACAACATATAAAACATTTCATTCTATCAATTGTCTACCCCATTCCCAGTTCCTCCCCTCCCTCCAATGGCTTCCCACAATGCTTCCACCCCTGCTCCAAATTACTTCATATCATCAACAATATCAGTTTCTCATCATTACAATCTAAAGATAACATCGTTTGACTTAATATTGATCTAAACATATTAAGTTTTGTTTCACATCCCAGTTCTTTTCCAGATAAATTTTAAAATCATTCCATTCTCCAAAAAACTCATCGTCTTCTTTGTTATTCAGTTTTTTTGTAATCTTATCCATTTGTGCCATGAACAGAACTTTTTGTATCCATTCTTCAACCTCTGGTACCTTTTCCGTCTTCCAAAACTGAGCATAAATCATTCTCGCTGTCACTATCAGGTACCAGAGTAAAGTCTTTTTAGTCGTATTGACTTCTTCCATTTTAAGTCCCAAAAGCAGAATTTCCGGTGCTTTTTTAAAAGAACATTTCAATATTTTTTGCATTTCATTGTGGACTTTTGTCCAAAAGTCTACAGCTTTCTCACAAGTCCACCACATATGATAAAATGAGCCCTCATGCCTCTTACATTTCCAACATTTGTTTGACATATTTTGATTCATATTTGCAATCTTCTTAGGTGTCATGTACCACCTATACATCATCTTATAACAATTTTCTTTAACATTAGTACATGTCGAGATCTTAATAGAGTTTTTCCACAAATATTCCCAAGTTTCCATATCCACTTCCTTATTCATATTAATAGCCCATTTTAACATTTGTTCTTTAACAGTTTCATCTTCAGTATACCATTTTAACAACACCTTATACATTTTAGAAATATTTTTTCCTCCTCCACTCTCCCAAACCTTTTCAATTTCATTTTTTTCCTCTCTAAAACCATAGTTTTTTTTGTCAGATCTAAAAAGATCATAAATCTGCATATATTTCAACCACTCATATTCATATTCAATTTCATTCTGCTTTTTCATTACCCACTCTGTTCCCTCTTTTTTAATTAAATCTCTATATGGCAACCAGTCTCTACCTCGCTGTCTTGAGTAAGATATCAACACTTCTACTGGTACAATCCACAATGGTCTTAAGTCACTCTGGTACTTCTTATATCTTGTCCATACCATATACAAAGCTTTTCTCACCAAGTGAAGTTTAAAAAAACTGTCCATTTTTATCTTGTCATACCATAAATATGCATGCCAGCCAAATCTACAATCATGCCCTTCCAACCCCAACAATCTGTCATTTTCAAGCTTCACCCATTGATCCATCCATGTTAGACAAACCGCTTCATAATATAGTCTAAGATTTGGCATTTGTAGACCTCCTCTTTCTTTGGCATCACAAAGTATTTTCATTTTGATCCTTGGTTTCTTGCCTGCCCAAACAAATTTTGACAACTCTTGTTGCCACTTGGCCAACAAATCCGTTTTATGCAGAATTGGTATTGTTTGGAACAGGAACATCAAACGTGGTAGGACATTCATTTTTATAACTGATATTCTTCCCATCAGTGATAAGTTCATTTTATCCCATTTCTTAAAATCTTGAGTCAGCTTAGTCCATAATTTCTCATAATTATTCTTATATAGGTCTATATTTTTTGCCGTTAATTCAATTCCAAGGTATTTTGTTTTTTTAACTACTTCACATTGTACCAGTTCTTGTAGTTCCACTTGTTTTTGTTTGATCATGTTTTTACATATAAGTTTTGTTTTATTCTTATTTACGTAAAAGCCGGCCAATTCTCCAAACTCCTTTATTTTTTGAAAAAGCAATGTCAATTTTTCTGTTGGGTTTTCCACCATAAACATTACATCGTCTGCAAATGCTCGATATTTGTATTGGTGTCCTTTATGTGTCAAGCCCTTTATTTCTTGATCGTACTGTATTTTTTGTAAAAGTATTTCCAATACCCAGATAAATAATAACGGTGATAACGGACAACCTTGCCTTGTTCCTTTCTGTACTTTGAAGTTATCTGTCAGTTCTTTATTCACATTTATTTTAGCTCTTTGTTCAGAATAGATAGCTTCAATACAATTTCTAAAATGTTGTCCCGCTTCAATCTTTTCCATCATCTGGTGCATAAAATTCCAATTAAGATTGTCAAAAGCTTTTTCTGCATCAACAAACAGAAAAGCTACTTCTTTTTCTGGGTGCTTTTCATAATATTCAATTGCGTCCATTACTATTCTTACATTGTCTCTAATCTGCCTTTTGGGTAAAAAGCCCGCTTGATCTTCAGAAATTACCGTTTGTAAATAGTTTTTCACCCTTTCTGCAATAATTTTTGCAAAGATTTTATAATCGTTGTTCAAAAGAGATATTGGCCTGTAGTTCTTTACATTTGTTGAATCTTGTCCTTCCTTTGGAATCAAAGAAATAATTGCTTCTTTCCATGAGTCCGGCACCTTTTTGTTTTCTCTTATTTCGTTGGTTAAAGCTTCCAGGACCGGGGAAATTTCTTCTTTCATCTTTTTGTAGAATTTCGCTGTAAATCCGTCCGGCCCAGGCGCCTTCCCCAACTTTGTCTCTTCTATTGCCTTCATCACTTCTTCTTTTTGAATTGGACCATTTAATAAATCTTTGTATTCCTTACTTATTTTTGGTAGTGGAATCTCCTTTAAATATGTTTTAATCTTCTCAAGATCAACTCTAGTTGTTTGGAATAGTTTAGCATAATACTTGAAGAAACATCTCTTTATTCCATTAGGATCAACGAACTCTTTTCCATCTTCTATTATTTTGGTTATCATTCTTCTCTCTCTTCTAGCCTTAAGTTGCCAAGCTAAGTATTTTCCCGGTTTGTTCGCCCCTTCAAAAGATTTCTGTTGTAACTTCTTTAAATTCCAATACATTTCCTGATTCCAAGTCTCATTCAGTTGTTCCTTCAGCAACTTTAATTCTTTAATAATTTGCTTTTTTCCAGGCTTCTTTTTTAATTCCTTTTCTTTCTGAGCAATTTTTTCTAACACTTCTGTTTGTTTTTGAAGTTTTTCCTTTTTTTGCTTCACGTTTTGCGAGATGAGAATTCCTCTCATCACCGCTTTATAAGCATCCCATACAATCTGTATCGGTGTTTCTTTATTTAAATTTTGTTGAAAGAATTGTTTCGTTTCTTCCTTTAACATCTCAATTACCGTTTTCTTATCCAACAAGTCTTCATTAATCCTCCACAGAAAGGGTTTTTTCCTTTCTGTGGAACTCCATACCACCGGATTGTGATCTGAATTACATCTTGGCAAAATTTCAGTCTTATGTGTTTTCATTGATAATTCTTCAGACATCCAAATCATATCAATTCTGGAAAAAGAGCAATGTCTATTGGAATAAAAAGTAAAGTCTTTCTGCATCGGGTTCCATTTCCTCCAAACATCTTCTAATTTTTCTTGCTTAACTAATTCAAAAAAATTCTTTGGCAATTTTCCGCTGAATTCGTTGTCCTTTTGTGGTTTTCTGTCTAGACGATCTATTGTCCCATTAAAGTCTCCGGCCATAATAACTTGCTCATAAGTCAATTGTTGTAATTGGTCAGTTATATCCTTAAAAAATTTTTCCTTTGCTCCATTGGGTGCGTACACGTTGATCAACAATGTTTTTTTCTGCTGAATCATTAATTCCACACCCACGTATCTGCCATCTATGTCCTTAAAAATTTCTGTAGGTTGTAACTCCTTCTTCACATATGTCACAACTCCTTTTTTCTTGTTTGAGGCCGCAGAACAAAATTCAATTCCAAATAAAGCATTCTTTAAATATTTTATATCCTGTTTTCTAATATGTGTTTCTTGCAAGCATATCACGTTGCATTTCTGTTTCTGTATCCAATGATTGATTCTTTTCCTCTTGTTTGGTGAATTTAATCCATTAACATTCCATGACAACAATTTGTACTCCATTATGCGTTTTATTTTAAAGTTCTCCAAAGACGTCCGCATTGTCCGCCTTAAATTTATAAAAGTCCATCATCGATCTGATCTGAATCCTCCCACCTTGATACGTAAAGGATAAACCTTGTGGAATCTCCCATCTATATCTGATGCTCAAAGCTCTGAGTTTGTCCGCCAAGGATTTATACCTTTTCCTGTCTTGCAGTATTGTTCTTGGGAGTTCTCTCATCACCATAATTTTGTTTCCCTCTATTACAAAAGGGACGTTGAATTGCTTCTTGAATATCTCCTCTGTTATTGATCTTGTTACAAATTGTACAATTACATCCCTTGGTAAATTCTTCTTTTCTGCAATTCTGGAGTTCACTCTATAAATCAAATCAAAGTCTGAGTCCATTGACCCTTCCTCCTCGCCCAGAAAAGCCGTTATCACTTCCATCATTTTTTCTTTTAAGTTCTCATTCTCTGTTTCCTTAATGCCTCTGAATCTCAGATGAGTCTGCATCCTTCTGAACTCCATCATTGTCTCTGATCTTGTAATTTGTTGAGTCAAAGAATCTTGTTTCTCTTCTATTTTTTGTATCTTCTCCTCTGTCTCTGTAGTCTTGGTTGCATTTGCTTGAACATCCTTCTTAACTCCTTCCATTTCTTGCTTGATTGAAGTTATTTCTGTAGTAACCAATTCCTTCAATGCTGTTATGTTCTTCTCTTGGACTTCTTCTAGATGTTTCAGATGAATCTGAGTTTGCTTCTCCAGTTGGTCCCCCAATGTTTTTTCTATCTGCTCCCCCATGGCTTGTATTGCCTCTGTCATTCTCTTCTCCATTGCTTCCATGGAGGCTTGCATCTCTTTTTTCTCTCTTTACCTTGACATTTTGGGGGTTGAAGTAGATCCAATCCTAGGTCTCACAACCGGTTTAAGTTCTGGGTCTGAGTCGGCTCTTTTCTTGCCTCTCCTGGTCTCCGTCTTGGCGATTTCTTTCCAATTCACAGATTCGCAAAATAAAGCACTCTTCTAGATGATAAGATTTAGTCCTCCATGCCTCTCTGTTTACGCTTTCCAAAGACCCTTAGAAATATATTAAAAAAGCAAATTTAGTTGAAGTCCTCCTCAAAATGTCGGGCGCAACTTCTCTATGGTAATTTCATGTAGAGTAGGTCAAATTGATACTTTGCAGGCCCTTCCTTCCGCATACAACTCACTTCCGGTCCGGCACCTTTAAAAGTTCCACTGTCTTCCTTTCGCTAATGCCCGTCTAGGAATTCAACTTCCTGGATGTTTCACACGGACCTCTTTCTTTGTGACACCAGCCTGCTCTTCCCACGCTATTGTTCGTGAGTTTCGATTTTACAGTTGCGCACACGGCTCCATCTTCACCACAGGAATGTTAAACAATAAGCGTTTTTACAGTTTTTAAAGGCTTCAATCAACTTTTTTCTCTCCGGAATCGGATTTCTGGGATTTACTATTCATTTTCCGCTCAACCGCTTAATTCAAATTGACTCCAAACTCAGTTCAGGTAAGCGGCACGTTTTTGTTATCTAGCACGTTCAAAACGGGTTTCGCATTGTTTCTTTTAACTCACAGTTGTTGTCCTTCTTCAAAGAGGTCGGCTGACGAAGAATTTATGCCGGTAATCCGGCTCGATCGGCCACTATAGAGTTGCTTGGCACTTGCCTTCTTCGTGGGAGGAGGTCAAAGCCCAATTCAGCTTCTTCCGAAGCTGGATTACGCCAACCTCACACTCCCTCTAGGGCGCTGCTGCCTGCTTGTCCCCCCCCTCGCTGGGGAGTGATGCATTGGGCTGTATATTGCCCAAACTGTCGAAAGTGGCCGTCGCTCGCTTCGCACGATCGCGAAACGCTTCAGTCCTCCATCTTAGCCAGACCGGAAGCCGGGACTATTAAGATTCTTAATAGTAATTTCATATGATTGTGAAAATATGTAATTTTGTAGTTATTGATCCTTTTAAAGCTGTTGCAATGCATCTTCCTTAGTATTCTGTTTGTTAATGCAACTGTGCCGTTCAGCCTGACCGAGGAAGAGGCAACGTCATCAGAAGGGTGGGGAGAGGCCTGTATTGACTTTGCTGTGTTAAGGCCTGCCTTGAATTATTGCAGGTAAATCCTGGATTCAACTAAGAAGAGCTGCAGACTCCCAAGTACAGCCTGGAAACCTCATATGCTGTTCCAGTATCTGTGAGCTTACAATATATGGACCTACAATATATGCATTATATATGTGCTTAGTATTTTTTGTTCTGTGCATCCTTGTGGATGCTGAAGATATCTGTAAACAGTAATATCCTGAAGATTCATTGCTATGAAGTAATAGCAACCAACCAGGAATGAATGAGAATTTATATGAAAACCTCCATGCTTTGTTAATATAAAGAGTTTATTTTAAATGTTAAAGTGCATTGGTTGTATTGCCTCTCTTATGTCTGTGTTTAAGTATACATGTAGTTGCAGCAGTTACACATTCTTAATAACCATAGGTGGGAGTTCCGCTGTCAAAGCTGACTGAGCCTGCCCACTCTCCCTGCAGATATTAGGACCTTAGTGGGTTACGTGTATACAAAGTTGTAACAAATGTTTGCATTCCATGGACAGAAATCAATTTTGTCTGATGAAAACTTCCAGTGGATCTCATTCAATTTTTGTAATAACAATAAAACAGTAGATAATTCCCTATGTATTGTTTCCATGTCTGATACTTTCAGCACAGGTCCCCTCCAACATTCTTTTTCTCCCTAACAAGGCCTTGGGAGAGCTTCTGTTACCAGATGGAGAGGGGTTAATTTATGCTGGGCTCCTTCTCTTCTGACTCCCAGTCTTCTCTCCCCATGCAGTCTGAGGAACAGCCTGGCTGTTCCTCCCTGACTCCTCACTGGTCTGCATCCTAAATGTTTCCAGGGGGTGGGATGTCCCTAGGCTCTTCCAATCCCCATGTCCCAGGGGCAGAATCTGACCACCTGGCAGAGGCCAGGACCAATGGCACTTCCAGTGGGGTGCCCCTCCTCTCACCCCTTCCACCTATTCCCAAAGGGCCCGGCTTCAAGCCTGTGCAGGCCTAAGAAAGTTGGGATGACTTTCTTCTTCTTCCTCCATCAGTGCATCAGAACAATCCGCCATACTGGTTAGGATAGAATGTAGATAGATCTTTACAATGGGTGGACCAAATTGCATTATATTGGAAACGAATACCTAGATATTTGTAATTTGTGGACCAAATTGCATTATATTGGAAACGAATACCTAGATATTTGTAAAGTGTGGACCAAATTGCATTATATTGGAAATGAATACCTAGATATTTGCAATGTTTGACTTGTTCTATCTCTTTGCCATTGATGGGCCATTTGTATGGTCTCCACTTTTTAGAGAACACGAAGATTTTGGACTTATCATAATTCAGATGAAGCTTGTTTGTAAAAAAAAGCAATGCAGTGAGACAACAGACTGTGTCATCGGCATAGAGTAGTAAAGGTACATGTATTCTGCCTAGTTTGGGACTGTGGCAGTCCATATCAGAGAACTGAGCAGCAAGATCATTAAGAAAGATATTAAATAAGAAAGGGGCTAGGATGCATCCCTGTTTAACACCCTTATTAGCGGCAATCTTTGGTGTCAAGTTGCCTGCTGGTGAGCATTTAATCTGGCAAGTGTTAAGAGTGTAAAGTTGTTTAATGAGCAGGAGGAGTTTCTTATCCATGTTTAACTGCCCTTTAGGAATGTTTTTTGACTCAGCGGAAATTTTGGAATTCTTGCACTGTTAAACATAAGTAAGACTCTCTGAGTTTGCAAATGATTAGCTAGACGTTCCGCTGACCTTAGATCCACCAGCCTGGTAAACTATTTTGGGTCTTGGACTTGCTAATAGATCTCTCCCCACCCTAAATAGAGATACTTAATCTCATCAACGGGTTTCTCAGGAAACAATACTCAAGGGTCAGGAGAGGAACGCTTACACCTTTAGTTTACAGTCTGCAATCACGTCAGGAAGACATTAAAATTTTCAGTTTACCCCAGATAAACTCATTCAGCACTATTGACAACACTTATGCTCAGGGCCGGCCTGAGGGGTTTCTGTGCTCTAGGCCAGGCTGCCTCATGGGCCCCCCTCAGATGCCAACCTCCCGGTGGGGCCTAGAGACCTCCCAGCTGGCTCCCAGCAGCAGGGCCAGCTGAGAGAGAGCTCCGTTCCCCGCCGCCACCTCCTGCCCGCCCGCCCGCCCAGGGGGCCTTTCTGAGCCAGAGCCGCCGTTTGGCCCAAGCCCTTCTTGCCGTCCCCTGCCAGGAAGTGGCCCGGCGGCAGGGGGGATTGGCAGCGGGAGCTGCCAATAGTTCTGGGTGGGCCAGGCAGGGGTGAGCCTCCCTCCCTCCACAGAGACTCACCTGCTGGGAGCAGGGGAGTTGACCTGGGCCTCCAAAAACCCTCCCCCGACCCTCATGGGCCGCTCCCTCCCCCAGCGCAGTCACAACAGGGCAAACAAGCCTCTGCACACATGCAGAGTGCCTTTCCTCTCCCCACGCCGCCGCTTACCTGCCTCAGAGAAGTGGAAGGTGTGCAGGAAAGCCAGGCACTCGCTCAGGCCGGCGGCGAGGGCAAAGCCGCCCTGGAAGAGGCAGCAGCGGGAGAAGAGCTTGAACTCAGCCGGCTTGGTCAGCAGTGCCAGCGAGCCCCACAAGCACCCCGCCACTGGCGGCCCCATCCCTGTCCACTTCAACTCGCTGTGCCCGTGGTGCTTTTACACGTGGGAAGGGGGTGAGAGGGCTCCGGAGGCTCCACGCCTCTTCCAGACAGTCGACTGAGCACTCCCCAGGAGCTGGCATGAGCGCACGGCGGCAGGCACAGAGTGGCATGCACGCCACCGTGGCGAAAGGAGCAGCGGGCAGCTTTTGGCAGGGTGGGGGCTTTTGGCGGGGGGCAGCAGGGGAATTGGCACCCTGCTAGTATCTCCGCCCTAGGCGAGATACTAGCAGGCCTAGTGATAGGGCCAGCCCTGCTTATGCTGGCCAGGCTTGAGTTTCCCCAGGTCTTTGTCTACCTTGGGAAAGCTGTTCAAGGTATTGTTTTTGGGGGACACACGTCATCCATACCCCCAGGCAGTGTTTAGCCCTATAATCATGGCACACAGCTTCCAGTCTGTGTGTGTTCTGGGTGCCCACTTGCACCGCATCCCCAACTAGCTTAAATGTATGTAACTCGGCCAGGTTTATCCTTTGTCTACCTGGAGACATGTTTCGCTGATCTGTTCTTTGAAACTAACCTATCAATAAATAAGTCTTCTGTATTGTTTATATACAAATAATTTCTCAGTGATCTCCATATTTTACTTGCATACCACAAAACTTTAACAGCAGCAAGCCCATTCCTATACCCTTGGTGCTTGGTACCCTCAAAAGTAGAAAAGGCCTGTCACAAACATCACTGCTGCTTGTGCTGCTGTTGTATCCTCCAGCTGCCTCACTGCAGCTGCCTCATCCTGGTGCTCCTCCATTGGCATTCCCTGCTGCCTCCAGATGCTGGGCTTGAGGGGATCAGGCTGGTGTGGCTTCTCCATCAATGGTGAGTACGGGGGCAGAGACACTGGCCCTGGACAGACCAATATCCAGGCAAAAAGTGGATAGAGATAAATGTGAAAGCCATCACTAATGGCCACCTTTTTCAAGCTCTGGATGAAGGAAATGTGTTTCCAGAGCTCATATTGTGGTTGGGCAGGGATGCTGGCAGTCTCAAATGAAGCCCTATTTCCCCTCAGTACTGCTATGCTTTCCTTATAATCCTTTCCCTGTGACCTCTTTCTGGTACACAAAAATAAGCAGGAGTGGACTGGCTATTTAACATACTGGGAAATTTCCCTGTGGGCCACTGGTAGCCAGGAACAAGTGCTGCCAAGCACCAGTAATTCTACCAATACTTCAGTGGCCACCTGGCTCACACCCTTCATCAGCAATGGTACTTGGTGCCAGCTCAGAAAAGGCCTTTTCACACACTGCACCAGTCTGGGGGAAGAGCAACGGGTGAGCTAATGTCTGCTGTTGGTGCTGCTAAATTGAATGACCCCGGCAGTATAGATTTACAGAGCCACAGAGGTGCTCATCTTGTCTTGCTTCAGGGCCATTTTCACTTCCCAGTCTGCTCCTGACAGATATGGGATGGGACACATTCCTAGGCCAGCATCTTCCTTCAGTAAGTGGATCATCACATTTACAAAGACGAATAAATCCTCCTGTGAAGGTTAATCCCGCATAATCTAAAACTGAAAAAATCCTATGCTGTACTCTCCTTCCATGTTTATACTACTCAAATATTTGTACCTGCAGCATGTTAACATCGCAAGCCAGGCTTTCTGCATTCTCAGGTTTTCTGTTTACTATTTGCTTTACTTAATATTCTTATCATTAATCTAGCCTCCTGTAACCCACAGTTTATGCTTATTTAATGTAAGTGGGAACTGGGGTTAGAAAAATGGTTGCTTTTGTTAAAAAATGCCTTTTTTCCTGGGAGGTCTGAAAGCAACAAAACCTCCACTTTGTGTTCTAACAGTCCCCCCCCCGGGGGGGGGGCAGAGAACAGGCTGTGAAAAAGGAAGTCAGTCAATGGCTTTCCAGGTTCACCTCAGCTACCTCTTAAGACATGCTAATAGGTCTAGCTAGAGACAATGATATGATAAAAATTCCTTGCAGCAGGAAGGAGGTCTCTTTTCCTTTGGTGCAGAGAGGAGGCAGCCATTTTCACTATGTGCTCACCTCAAGAGCTGAAGCAAGTTTCAAGGTAATTGAAACTCTATAGGAATCTGTAACATCCTAAGCAAAAGGAGCCTGTCCTATTTTAACATATCATAGGGCAAGAAATCTCAGGGATCCACTAGTTAGAAGCAGGCTTCCTGAAGTGAAGGACACCAGCTGTATGAGGGGGAGTCAGATTCTGAAAGGTTTTTTTGCCTGTGGTAAATGTTCTATGTGTAATTGTGCTGAGGCTAAGAAGTCCTTTCAAAATACTGCCAAAATAAAACCTTTTTTATTAATATGTTTTGCAACTGCCGAGGCAAAGAATCGATCTACTTTATCCAATATCCATGTGGTAAATTGTATTTGGGTCAAACATCCAGACCTGTAAAAGTCAGAATAGGTGAACACCGAAGCTGCATTACATTGCATAAGCGTTCTGCACCATTAGTGAACCATTTTCTGGACTTGGGACATATGGATAAACAGCTAAAATTTTGGATTATTGAGACTGTACAGACTACCAATTTGAACATGTGCAGAGTGCTCCTGAGAAGAGAGTTGTTTTGGATTCACCAACTGCAGACGTGGGCTCCTTTGGGATTGAATGAAGAAGTGGACTGGACTTGCTGTTTGTGAACATCTATAACTGTTTTCTGTAAATTCTTTGGGCTGACCTGTTTTCCCCTCCGCCCATGCAGCTCCTTATCTCCCTCTCCTCTGTACTCCCTCCCATCTTGTATCTCTCCTGGCTGGCATTGTGCAATATAAGTAGGTGATTGCATCACCCCAGGTTTACTATATATGGAAGCCATTACAGCAGCTGGCAACAGAATCTTTAGCTTGATGGAGGAACACACATTCAGACCTATGAAATCTCTGGTACCAGGTTTGTTGACCAATTCAATTATTTTAATTTGGGCTAAATTTATTATACAACTGGATGTATTACAAAAAAATTCATAATTTCATTTCTTTTTAATTCAGAATAATTGGTGGAATTGATATGGCTATACCTATGGCCCATCACTAATACCAGTAATACAATACAAATATATAAGGTAATTTTATCTTTGAAAGAACAATTTTTCAATCAATAATGATTTTATATACATTTGGATGTAATAATGAAGTTTCTCTTCCCTCCCCCCCCATTTTTCTTTTTCTTTTTATAATCTCAGGAAACAACATCTGGTTTTAATATATGAGTACTAAAGAACTTGTATACAGGTCTATGAATGTGTATATACTATATTGATCATTGTGACCACTGAGGAAGGCCCTTAGGGGCCGAAACGCATTTGGTCTTCAGTAGAAAAGTGTTTACCCATCATATGTATTAGTATTTGATAAGTTTTTATAAGTCTGATACTTAGATGAAGATTTTTATCAGTTTATGTTTTAACATGTGTACACCCTAATAAATATTTGTACTTTTATAATATACATTGTTAGCTTAGCCCTTTGGTTCACAGTCTGCCACAATTTCAAGAAAGGCTGGGAATGCTATAAAATATAGACTGGGAACCACTGACCATTAAATCTTTCAATAAGACTTGATGAAATGTGCAGTCAGTGAGTTGGGGAAAACCAGTAGTCAGTGATAGGAATTCAATGGAACAGTTTATCAGGCAATCAACAGACAATAAATGTTGAGCAATCAGTCAATTGTCAGACAGGGCTGAGTCCAAATTATAGCTACAAAAATTTCAATAAACTTCAATCTGTTGGGAAATGCACATTCCTCGGGAGACAGGAAGATGCACAGAGGAAGAAGCATTATTAATTCTGTTCAGATGCACAGAAACAATGAAGAATTGTTAGGATTAATCTGTTTACACCCCCCCTTAGCAATGCTATGGATAGACTGTAAAGCAAAACTTGCAGCCCACGACATTATCTTGTTTATACAATGATGGCTTCTCCAGAGCTCATCCCACACCTAGAAGTCAGGTTCTTTCTCTCCCCATAACATTCCTCTAATGTGAAACCCGAGATACGGCAGTGGTATTCCAATATTTGGAATCATTTAATTATGGACAAAATCTCCAGTTCATTGGCCTATACGACATCTTCCAAATATTCGGATGCCTTCTATGGACGTTGGTATCCTATTTTGGAAAACTAGAGTTTATCCTGGAGAATGTCAGTAGTTCCCAAAAATCGCAATATTATTCTTTTATTAGTCAGACTTGGGCACTATAACACAATAACATAACAATGTATTAATTTCAACTCTGAACGCTATGAAAAGTCCAGTACAGAATGACTCTTTATCTTACCTGTTTGTTATTGTTGTTTGTTGAAAGTTATGTTTGGAATGTTATAGTGTATTGAAAATAATAAAATTTTATTAAAAAAAAAACATTCCTCTACAAGTTAATTGTGCCACATAGTTTCCATGCTTTCAAGAATATTAGTTCCAACTGTTCCCATCATCCATAGATGGTTTCAGACCCAGAAACTGAGAAAATATTGGTGCATTATTCCACTTCACACCTTCTACCTACCTTTTTTTGATCCTCACTGCTTTACTAAACCCATAAACAGGCCAGCTTCCATTTCAGAAATCAACCAACCTCAAACTCTCTCTGGGACTTAGAATCCCAGCATCTGTAATATGCCCTTACTGTAAGGTTGCCAGGTCCTTCCAAGCAGCCAGCAGGGGATGAGAGTGCGTTTACAGGGAGTAGGGAGCATTTCAGCCCAGCATTTCAGCGATGGGAGGGATTTGTCTTAACAGCAGCACATGTGAAAGGGATCTGGGTGTTCTGGTTGATCACAAGCTAAACATGAGCCTGCACTACGATGTGGCTGTGAAGAAAGCTAATGCAATCTTAGGATGCATTAACAGAAGCACTGTGTCCAGATCATGGGAGGTGGTAGTTCCGCTCTATTCTGCTATGGTCAGGCCTCACCTGGAATACTATGTCCAGTTTTGTGCACCACATTTTAGGAAGGATGTTGACAAGCTCGGGCGTGTCCAGAAGAGGGCAACCAGGATGGTGAGAGGATTGGAATCCAAGTCTTATGAGGAAAGGCTGAAAGAGTTGGGTATGTTTAGCCTGGGAAAGAGAAGGCTTAGAGGGGTCTTCAAATATCTGAAGGGCTGTCATGTAGAAGATGGAGCAGATCTATTCTCTCTTGCTCCAGATAGCAAGACTAGATCTAGTGGGTGGAAATTACAAGGGAGTTGTTACCGGCTAAATATCAGAAAAAACTTCCTAACTGTAAGAGTGGTTGAGCAGTGGAACAGTCTGCCTTGGGAGGTGGTGGATGCTCCTTCGCTGGACATTTTCAAGCGGAGGCTGGATGACCATCTTTCGGGTATGTTGTAGGGCTATTTTTCAGCTATGCTCCTGCAGAGTGCAGGGGGTTGGACTAGATGACCTTCAAGGTCCCTTCCAACCCTAACATTCTATGATTCTATGATGTTCCTGTGTGACCCAGAAGTGATGTAGACATGTTGGGGATGTGGGGGAGTGACGCTTTGGTTTTGGGGCAAAACTCAATGGTAGAATTAACTTGGGGTCATGGTAAGCACATTGCTGAGATGCCGGGTGCCCCCCCCACCGCCAGCCACTGGCCAGCAGCAGAGAGGTGGGGCCTGGCAGCGGGGGATCTGGCATCCCTGTCTCACTAGCATTTACAAACCTTGCTTCTTGTCCTGATGAATAATGTTGATTGATTGGTTGATGTCACCAAGGGATGATCTTCTTTCTTTCATTTCCAGATATATTTCCCTATTAAAAAGTAAAGCTAGGGCAACTGCAAGGGAGATTTTCAAGTTGAGCTTCAGGTCTACAGTTGACTAGCTATTATGGGTCTTTGTGTTTAGAACCTTCTGTTATTATGGGATGGAGCAAGACTCCAGCCTTAGACATTCATGGTCTTTTCAGCTTCTCAGTGTTTTTAAACAATAAACAATCTGACATGAATTCACAATTAAAATGAATAGGAGGTTATTGTCTAAAAATACCAAAAAAAGTGGTAAATAAAAATGTATCACCGGTGCCCCATGGGAGAATGGGGGAGTTTGAACCAGAAAATAAGGCTTGTTAGTGGAACCTTGAAAGGGTAGGCCACTGTTTTGTTATGAACGAGATCACAGATGAGGACAAATCAAAGGCAGTCACAACCTTACTTGGTGTCTGTGGTTGTTAAACATATTCCCTCATCAAAAATTGGCTGGAATCTCAGAAGTCAAGATATGAAAGTTCAGTGGATATGCAGAAAAAAATTACATATAACATTAATGTGATTCTGCAATGTCTTAAAGTCTATAGTATGATGGAAAGAGGAATCCATATCTAGTTAGGGTTGTGCATGGTAACTTGTTTTGTTCCTTTCATTTTTTGTCATTCATTCCAAAAGGGGATGTTTCGTCATTGCGCTTCATGTTGTTTTGATTCATTATTGTTTTATTTGTTATTGTTGTTGATCATTGATTTCAGTGAAAGACCACCCCTCCTGTACCTCCCTGATTTCCCATCCAGACTGGACAAACCACAGGGAGATTGTAGCACTTCCCTAATATTTACTTTCAAAGTTCAGACAGATAGGACAAAAAGGTGTCCTCTTGAGGCAACGAAAGGTACCCATGTTTAAAATTAAAGTCTCTGGGAAATTTTGATAGGAAAGACTCCAAACTCACAGTAACACATATAGCAGCAGTGAAGGGATATGGCACTTCGCTTAAGGACAGCACTACAAGGAAAAGGCAGACTTAGGAGGCAAGGGCATTTGATTACACAAGGAGGTAGAGGTATTGGGCAGGCAGGGCTGGAAGGAGCAGGGGGGCTCTGGGGTAGATTTGCTTGGAAAATCAAGATTTGGCGAGCAACAGGCAAGCTGGGGAGCACAAAATGCATAGCAAAATTTGGCACAGCAAGACAGACATTGGAAAGGGAGAAGAAAGCAAAGTCCTACCCCATACCTTTCTGGCCTGGAATATCTCACATGTGTCTTTAATCCTAATAGCTACACCGTGCAATCAGTTAAGAACCTCCAGATCCTCTCTCTCCTTCTCTCTCTTTCTCCCAATAAGCAATGCAACTTATTAAGAAAAAAAAACCCTGGCTGTCTTATAAAAGTAAAAACAGTAGATTCAGAGAATGGCAAGACTGCAATAATGAGAATAGAACAAAACAAAAATCAAGTTTTTAATTATAGGCTCCTTAGCTGGAGAATTTGTTTTGTTTTCATATTAATTACAATAATGAATTACATAAAATGTAATTTTTTGTAATTTTTGTAATTAAGTTATTGTAATTATTGTAATTTAGTTAATTCCATTATTTTGAAAATGTATTAAGGTTTGTTGATTAATCAATTAAAGCTAATCTATGAGGGGAGCGGTGGCACAGAGGATTTATCCTCTGGTTAGTAACATCTGAGTTGAACAGTACAGCTGTCAGTTCTAACCCCGTGTTGGTGTGAGCTACCAGCCTTGTCCCTAGCTCGCCATCCACCCAGCCGTTCGAAAGCTTCGGTGAGTAGATAAAATGGGTACTACTCCTTAGAGAGGGTGGG
>NW_015165286.1:22744-55221 GCF_001447785.1 Gekko japonicus
AAGCCGAAGTGAATATGCCAACAGAACACATCTGACCCTGCAGCTGAACAAACCCTCGCCGACTGTGAATGTGTGTGATTAAAAGATATATGTTGTCCTCCCTTACCCCCATAGATCATTGTTAGTCCCGCGTGAATGAGTAACTGTAAATCGCTCAGAGCCAGCAAGCTCTGAAAGATTGAGCGATTAATAAATTGAAATATTATTATCATTATTATTATTATTATTATTATTATTATTATTATTATTATTATTATTATTTCCAGTGGCTTGCCACTTCTCTGATTTCCTGGGGCACAGTAGGACAAGGAGGGATTAGTCACAGCAACAGCATCATCCAAGTAGGGTTCTCAGGTCCCCTGACAACTGGTGTGTGTGGGGGGTAGGGTTGCCAGATCCTGGTTGGGAAACTCCCAAAGATTTGGGGATGGAGCCTGGGAGGACAGGAACATCAGTAGGGTACAATGTCATAGAGTTCACCCTCCAAAGCATCCATTTTCTCTAGGGGAACTGATCTGTGTAGTCTGGAGATGAGTTATAATTCTAGGGGATCTCTAGGTTCCACCTGGAGGCTGGCATCCCTACGTCCAAGGCAGCAATTGAACTGGCACAGCTTGGACCCATGGCCTGACAGTCAGCAAGCACAACAAAGGGGCAGGCATGACCTTAGTACAGCCAAATGGGATTGGCTGGGCTGACACAGCAGAAGCTGAGGCAGAGTAACTGCCAGCCTTCACTCAGTCAGGCAGCCATCTAGTAGGGTTGGGAGTGGGCAAAATGAGCTTGGAGGTGAGAAAGATGGGGTGGGACAGGCTAGGAGGAGGCGTACATAAGAAAGGCCTGGTCTGGCCAGTGAGGAGGTGAATGCCCTGACCCAGGAGTGGAGCGGTCGGTGGTTGTTAAGTCCGGAGCTTAACAAAGAGTCAGAGAGTGATTTCAGCCAAAACTCAAGTTTATTCCTCTTCACGATCACTTCTCCAACACGGTACAACATCTGATAGCCCGAACAGTTTGTCCATTGAAACTGCTCGGTATTTAAACATTCCCGGCTAATATAGCCACTCCTACTTTACAGATAACAACCTATCAGGTTGATCGCATAAGGACCAATCACACACGTTCCCGCTTCCAGCTTGCTTGAATGTGATTGGACGCATTTGTCTTGGACTTGAATCCCTGTCCAAGACGAAGCTTTACATTGCTTCCCAATGAGATGTTTCACGTTACATCTAATGCATTAATGGCAGCATCTGAATACATTACAATTCCCTCCCCCCTAAGCAAATACAGTCAGGAACAATCATAGTCACTTAGGTAGGTAGGTGCACGCCGCGTTCTCTGAGACCTACGAGGTGGGATAGGTTCAGGGCACATTTCACTCAGTGGCACTCCGCTTGACTCTGGGACCTCAGAGTCAGGAACATTCTTGTCGGTTACTGTCGGTTCAAGAGTAGGGGTCTGCCCTGCCTCTTGACCAGTACTGCGGCCCTCAGGCTCTTCAGTACTCACCTCTTCTAAAGGTCGTGGGAAGTCCTCAGGTTCTATGGACTCAGCCGGCTGCATGGTGGAACGGTCAGTTGCCCACCGCTGCCTCAGCTGGTCTATGTGCCTACGCCACTTGCGTCCATCTGCAAGTCGTACCACATACATTCTTGTACCAATTACATCAGTAATAGTGGCTGGGAGCCACGAGTGACCACTGGCATAGTTCCGAGCAAACACTTACTCACCTTTTTCGTATGTTCGGACCTTAGGTTGTTCACACTGCTGTTGGGGTTTTAAATCATTTAGGTCCGGGTGCAACCTATCCAGTAAGGTAGCGAGACGGCGCCCCATTAACATTTCGGCCGGGCTGCGGCCAGTTGCAGAACAAGGCGTAACATGCTGCCTTAACAGAAACGATGCAAGTTTCACCCCCCAATCACCACATACCAGCTTTGCAAGGGCTTCTTTTGTTGTTCTTACCATTCTTTCCGCCTGGCCGTTTGAGGCCGGGTGGAACGGGGCTGCTGTCATTTGCCTGATGCCATTGTCAGACAAGAACTTTCTGAACTCCTCAGAAGTAAACTGTGCGCCGTTGTCACTCACGAGTACGTCTGGCAGCCCATGAGTGGCGAACAACTGGCGCAGCACAGTGACGACAGCACTCCAAGTGGTAGAGCGCATGTGTGCCACTTCTAACCACTTTGTATAGGTGTCTACAATCACCAGGAACATTTGCCCCTGTACTGGCCCTGCAAAATCGAGGTGGAGCCTCGACCAGGGTTTTCCTGCCGACTCCCATCTTTGCGGAGTAGCGGTTGGCGGTTCAGGCCTAGCCTGCTGACATGGCTCACACACCCGAACCCATTCCTCTATGTCCGCGTATAGCCCGGGCCACCACACGTACCCGCGGGCTAGCGCTTTCATGTGGACCATGCCTGGATGGCCCTCATGAAGTGATTCCAGCACCTTTTGTCTTAGTTTGTGAGGTACCACCACCCGGTTTCCCCACAGCAAGCATCCCTTGGACACTGATAGTTCGTTTTGGCGCATTTTGTAACTTTTAAACTCCGGCTCCACAGACCCCACAGGCCACCCCCTCCAAACCCAGTTCAAGACTCTGGAGATTCCAATGTCCTTAGCAGATGCAACCACAATGTCCTTTGAAGAAATCAGGGCTTGGACCAGTTCATCGATTGCTAACACCTCGTTAGCTGGAGCCGGGTCTGAGTCCTGGCCGGGCAGAGGGAAGCGACTCAGTGCGTCTGCATGTCCAATAGCTTTACCCGGCCGGTGTTCCAGGTCATAGTCATAGGCAGACAGAAATAGAGCCCACCTCAGCATGCGGGCTGACATGATGTTGGGAAGTTGCCGGTCCGGGGCAAATATTCCCAACAAGGGCTTGTGGTCAGTTACAAGCAGGAATCTGCGCCCATACAAAAAATCGTGAAATTTCTTCACGGCAGAGACAAGCGCTAGTCCTTCCTTGTCGATTTGTGCGTAATTCTTTTCCGCACTTGACAGGGATCGAGAATAATACGCAACGGGGGCTTCCTTCCCATTTGGCATTACGTGACTGAGCACCGCCCTCACCCCAAAAGGAGACGTGTCTGCAGCCAATACCAACAACCTTTGGTCGTCATAGTGCGTTAACACTGCATTTGAATCCAGTAACGCTTTGACCCCTTCGAACGCCCGTTCCTGTTCTGTGCCCCACCACCATTTTGCATCTTTGTGTAGTAGGGCATGCAACGGGGCCGCTACCGATGCCTTGTGGGGGAGGAAGGCATGATAGAAATTAAGGAGTCCTAGGAATGCCTGGAGCTCCTTCTTGTTCTGGGGTTGTGGGGCATTCTTAATTGCCTCCACCTTGTCATCAGTGGGGTGGACACCATGCTCATCAATCCTAAACCCCAAAAATTCCACACTGGGGACACCAATGATGCATTTTGATTGCTTTACCTTGAGGCCAGCTTCTGCGAAGCGTTTCAGTACTTCCCTGACCCTGCCAATGAGCTCCTCATCGAACCCCCCAGCTATTAGCACATCATCAAAGTAGGGAACTGTTCCAGGCACCCCCCTGAGCAACCCCTTCATCAACCCCTGGAATATACCCGGGGCAACATTCACACCGAATTGGAGACGGTTCACCCTGAAAGCTCCCCTGTGGGTGACGATGGTTTGTGTTTCAGCCGCCTCTCTGGTCACAGGCAGCTGTTGGTAGGCTTGGGCAAGGTCGAATTTTCCAAACACCTTTCCCCCTCCCAGGGATGCCAAGACATGGCTGATAACTGGGACGGGGTATGAATGCTGCTGCAAGGCACGATTTATCGTACACTTATAGTCAGCGCATATACGCACAGAGCCGTCTGACTTAATAGGCGTGACTATAGGAGTTTCCCATTTGCTAAATGGGACTGGTTCCAACACTCCCTGGGCAATGAGCTTGTCCAGCTCAGCTTCGATCCTTGGCCTAAGCGGAATAGGCACCTTCCGGTATTTCAAACGGATTGGGGTCACAGAGGGATCGAGCTCAAAAGACACTGGGGGCCCCTTGTACCTTCCAAGACCACCCCCGAACACATCAGGAAAATCTTTATACAATACAGACCATTTATTTTCCGATACTGCGTTCACACCGGTAATTGCTATACCTAGTGATTCAAACCACTCTAATCCGAGTAAGTTCACTCGGTTTCCCTCAGCAATTAGACAAGACAGCTCAGCACACTTGCCCTTAAATTCAACCGTAAAGGTATCCCTCCCCGCCAGAGGAATGAGCTTCCCCTGAAAATCGGACACCTGTGTATCTGCGGCTTTCAAACGCCGCCGGCTTCTGGTCGGGAACAGCCGCTGCCACGTGTGGGATGACAGGATGGTCACGGATGATCCGGAGTCGACTTCCATACAACAGGGAACTCCGTCGAGGCTGACGGTCACGTGGATCTTCCCTGTTCCTCCGACGCGACGAACCGAAGGCTTGGATGATAGCCTCGGAGTCATCTGGCAGCTGTCCTCACAGTGTGCTGCTCGTGAACGTTGATTCCGGGGAGATGCTGTTGGCGTGGAACCTTTGGGTGCCCTGCAAACACGAGCGATGTGGCCCTTCTTACCGCATGTTCAGCAGTTGACGTCCTTGGCCCAGCATTGCTCTCGAAGGTGCTTCCCGCCACAACCGGTGCAGGCCGGGCTGATCGGAGTCTTCACTGCGGTCCGCCTGTTCGTTCGCCCTTTTACGATGCAGACGTCACTTTGTCCGCCCTCGCACTCACTGTCGGCCCCCTGGTGGTGGACGCACAGCTCGGCAGCCGCCAAACGCCGACGCACCTCTCGGGTCGACTTGTCGGCTGCTTCCGCGGCGATGGCCTCTGTATAGGCGTCCGCCCAGGTCAGCTCTTTTTTTGCGAACAACCGCTGCTGCAGTCGTTCATCTCGCATGCCGCACACTAGCCGGTCACGGAGGGCCTTCTCCACATCGGCGAAGTAGCAGGGTCTCGCAGCTTTTCGTAGGGCCGCCACATACTCTGCCACCGATTCGTTGGAAGCCTGACCCCTCTTGTAGAAGGCATGCCAGCACGCAATCTCCGATGGCTGCGGGGAGAAATGCGCCTGGAGCTTCTCGGTCAGGTCCTTGAACGAAACGGTCTTAATGTCCGCTGGCGCCACCAGGGACCGGGCAATATCAAACACGCTCTTACCACAAGAGCTCAGGAGGGCTGCCCGCTTCTTCGCCTCCGTCATGATATCATGCGCCTCGAGGTGGAAACTGAACCTGGCCAGGTAGGCTTCCCAGTCCTCGGTCGCTGGTTCGAATGGCTCGAACTTCGGGCTATTGGCCATCTGTGCAATCGCTGCCACCAGAGCTGGTGGTGCCCGTTGCTGATCGGCCACGGAGAGCTGCTGCTCGTTGTTGTCCGTCGTGAGTTTGGGACCAGCGGGGCTGCCTACCCGCACTAGTATCCCATCCTCGTCGCCAATTGTTAAGTCCGGAGCTTAACAAAGAGTCAGAGAGTGATTTCAGCCAAAACTCAAGTTTATTCCTCTTCATGATCACTTCTCCAACATGGTACAACATCTGATAGCCCGAACAGTTTGTCCATTGAAACTGCTCGGTATTTAAACATTCCCAGCTAATATAGCCACTCCTACTTTACAGATAACAACCTATCAGGTTGATCGCATAAGGACCAATCACACACGTTCCTGCTTCCAGCTTGCTTGAATGTGATTGGACGCATTTGTCTTGGACTTGAATCCCTGTCCAAGACGAAGCTTTACATTGCTTCCCAATGAGATGTTTCACGTTACATCTAATGCATTCATGGCAGCATCTGAATACATTACAGTGGTCATGGAAATCAGGGAGGAACAAATTGGCATGACCACCTCCCCTCTCAACTGAGGACTCGTGGGCCTTCCCATAAACAGGTTTCACTTGGAGAGGGAGGGGAGTACAGGGAGTCTCACACCATATTAGAAAAGAAAATCAATCTGACTAATTTATACTTGTTTCAATGGGAAACACAATTCCAGAGATGACTCCCAAGTTCTCAGGGAATGTACCCCTCATCCAATGAATCTTCTATCCAAACTTATGGACAGATAGAATCCCTGTTTTATAAAATGTTAAGATTATTTTTTATAAATGGAGGACAGGAACTGATGTGAGTTTCCCCCTCTTTCCCATCTTTTCCTAAGATCTTCAAGTGAGGGTGGGGTTATAGAAAAATGGAACATTACAAAAGAGCAAGAGTCCAGTAGCACCTTAAAGACTAACAAAGCATGTGGCAGGATATGAGCTTTCATGAGTCACTGCTCACTTCTTCAGCATTGACTCACAAATGCTCATACTCTGACACATATTTTGGTAGTCGTTAAGACGCTACTAGAATCTGGCTTTTTTCTACAGCTAGAGACAAAAAAATATGGCTACTCATCTTGAAAAACGGAACATGTTTGTGAAGGGAAATTCCCCCTGCCCCTCCCATTACTTTCCTCTCTGGACTCAATTTCTTTCAGCATATTTCTTCCATGAGAAAGCATGTTGCAAACAACTAAGCAGTTAATTAGCTCTCTTCATGAATGTAGTTTGGCTTTGTTTTAAAAATAGAGCCCCTTGATTTTTATGTGAATGGCTTAAGTCATTTATATTTCATTCTACCATGAATACAATTATTTAAAATAAAATAAAGAACCCCAAATAACTCAGGTTTTCCAAAAGCCAGTGTTACAGTACTTGTGACAGGACAGAAACACTGAGTGTTGTGATTGGTAGGAGAAGAATCAGATGAGGAGTAGTAGTAGTAGGATTTATACCCCGCCCTT
This sequence comes from Gekko japonicus, assembly GCF_001447785.1. Lineage (NCBI taxonomy): Eukaryota > Metazoa > Chordata > Lepidosauria > Squamata > Gekkonidae > Gekko > Gekko japonicus. Next base: position 29,552 of record NW_015165286.1, read on the forward strand.
TGCTTGAAGTCTCAGAGTGGCTTACAAACTCCTTTCCCCTCCCCTCCCCACAACAGACCCCCTGTGAGAGAACTGCTCTTTCAATGACAGCTCTTGTCAGAACTATGGCTTGCCCAAGGTCATCCAGCAGCTGCAAGAGAAGGAGAGGGGAATCAAACCTGGTTCTCCCGGATTAGAGTCCACACACTTAACCACTACACCAAACAGCTAACTGTTCTGATTGGCTGACACCCTTGTCAGGCACATACCTGCTGAATCTCTCTTTCTCTCTTTGCTGATAGTTTCATCTCTTAAGGTAAAGGTAAAGGTTCCCTTGCTCGAAAGCCAGTCGAATCCAACTCTAGGGTTGCGGTGCTCATCTCCGTTTCAAAGCCAAAGAGCCAGCGCTGTCCGAAGACATTTCCGTGGTCATGTGGCCGGCATGACTAAACAACAAGGCGCACGGAACGCTGTTACCTTCCCACCGAAGTGGTACCTATTTATCTACTTGCAATTTCTTGCTTTCCAACTGCTAGGTTGGCAGGAGCTGGAACTAGAGACGGGAGCTCACTCCGTCATGCGGCAACTCGGGTCTTGAACTGCTGAACTACCGACCTTTCACAGCCTGCAGTTCAGCGTTTTAACCACTTGAGCCACCGCAGCTCCTTACTGCCCAGGAAATGCAGAACAGGCAGTAAAGAATCAGTATAACTATCAGATCAGACAGTTTCTATTCACATCTGAATGTTGACAATAATTTTTATTCTGATTCAGAACATATGTTTGATTAATGCAATTCAAATCCATATTTGTTATCCTGGTTTGTAAACCTTACTTGGACTCTCTTGGAAAATATGTGGTTGGGTTAATGGAGGCAAGGTCAAATCTTTTCTTGTCTGCAAGAATGCCATTTAGTTCAGATGTTGCTAATGATAAAAAAATTTCTACTTCACTGAATTGATGTGCCTATGAACTTAAAAACTCTGTTCCTATCCATGCTGTGATGATTTGGTGTGCTCCTTCTACTGGCAAAAAGAAACTGTTCAGGTTATTACAAAACTAATTAAGATGTCCCCTATATGCATAGAAAATTAGGGCTAATGAAGCCTGAGCACTTTTTTTGTTGAGAGCTTTTTAAAAAAATTATGAGAACACAAAATGTGGAGGTTAAAACCTTTTAGAGTGCTGTGCTCCTGTACCCACTTTCTTGGTTCTCTCATGAATCTTGTCAAAGACTACTCATATTGTAAAATGAACAAAATCAGTGTACTATTTGTGCCTCTAAATGTATTATTTATTAGCATTTCCTGAGAGACTGTCACTTAAGAGAGAGAAAACAAGCAGGATTTATGGGTACAGGTATATCTGAAGCTTGTCAACTATTATAAGAAGCTACTTCATAAATATTTTGAATGCCGTTGATGCAATGAATACTAGAAAAAAATAATAGGATCATTCTAATAAGCATACTTTCAAATGTTGCTGCACTCATCTTGATATTGGTTTCTGTTGTGCAGGCAGAAGTGACTCACTTTGACTCCCTGTAAAAAATAAGACCTTAGCAACTAAACTGTTGTGATTATGGTTCAGATTTCTTTTGAAGGAAATGACAAAGCAACCTAGTTGTATATATGTATCTATTAGTCATCCTTTAGAAATTGTGTGTGTGATTTTTCTCTCTCCTCTGGCTGGTATTTTATTGCATATTGAAGTCAGCCATTCCAGCAAAGGTAATATGACTACTCTTCTGTAAATAATCACTTGGGCATCATGATACTGCTGGAAAACATTCCTTACAATGAAGATCCAGCCAAGTGTCCCCCCCCCCCCCGTATCCTTTGGATGATGTTAAGTACTTTGGCTTGTGACTCACACATTGTATAGATGCATTGAACAGGGTTAGATTCAGCCAACTTTTTCATTCAATCTCACCTAAATACTCTTCTTACTATTGGGATATTTGGTTATTATAGTAGAGTTTGCCCAGACATAAAAGTGTGATACTGAGTACAGCAAGTTTTGCAAGTAAACTGCAGTCATTGGAGTTGCTCCCTGGTGCCCATAGGGAAGGCCTGAGTCAATCAGCATGCATCTGACCATGTCTATTGTAGAGCAATTCTTGTGCTCAGCAACCCCATTCTGTTCTGGTGTGTAGGGTACTATAAGTCTGTGTTGAATTCCATCTTCCCTTAGGAATGCCAGTACTGGTCTAGATGTGTACTCACCACCAATGCTCCCTCTAAGCTGTGGAGTCTTGTGAGCAAAAATTCTACTTTTGTGAGCTACTGGCATTAAAGTTGTGAGCAAACAATTTGGCTACTGCATAAATTAGTTTGCTCTGGAGCCATTCTTCCTGAGCTAAGACAAAAATGTGTGAGCTGGAGGCTAAAAAACTGTGAGCTAGCTCACAATCTCAGCTTAGAGGGAACATTGTTCACCACCACGGCAGACTGGATGACCTGGGTTATTCCACTGAACTTGTTCGAAACCATGGCAATGTAATCTCTCAGCTTCTGCTCAGTCTGCAATTTCTCCTTCAGCAAATAACACACAGTATATCTTGAAAATTCATCAATGAAAGATAATAGATAAATGTTATTTCCTGTTGCTGCTGGTTTGATTGGCCCACATAAGTCAGTGTGAATTAGCTCAAGTGATTGCTTAGAGCATCTCTGACTTTTTGTGGTTAGAAGGCAGAGTTGCCTTTCCCTTTATACAATTTACACACAATTGATTATCCTTGGCACACTCACTTATATTGATACCTGTTATCAAATCCTTTGTTTGTCATTTCAAGAAGGCTTCTAGGTCATGATGAGCAAATCTCCTGTGCTTTAGGTACTTCTGGTCATCAGTTTTCTTGGCTATAGAGGCCATTGGTTCCTGGCAGTCTAGCTCAAAGGCTCTGTTCCTGAGAGCACCTGTGAAATATAGCTCACCTTAGTATGGCACAGTACATACATTATTCTCAAAGTCTATAGCAAATCCTTTTTCTGAGAGTGTAGGCATTCTTAGCAAATTTGTCTTTAAATCAGGAATACATAAAACATCATCTGCAATAATTTCAGTTCCACCATCACCTGTTCAGCAATTTAGTGTAACTTTTCATTTTCCTTGTACGTCTACTTGAGCCTGAAACATTTGTGTCCAGTTCACCAAACAGATTGATATCTGCCATATGTATAGAAGTACCACTTATCAATTAGCCAAGGTTTATGATTTTCATTCATTTATGCTAAATGAGATATGTAATAATTAAATTGCTTTCTTTGGGAGAAATCTTTCTGTCTCTGTGTTTGAGTGTGATACTCCTTGCTGGTGCTCAGATTTGCATTTATATTGAGCAAGCACTTCCTCTGGAAACGGCCTGCATTGTCACAACTGAAGCAGTGATGGACATTTGTTTTGTGTGGGGTTGGGCTTTCTGTGGCCAATTTGCTTAGTTCCTGCCCCCCTTGACCTGGTTTCAGACTCTGACCATGTAACTTGAGTCCTTCTTGCTTTTGTGCTGCTCACAATAGCCCCTTTGTTTACAGTACTCAGCTCCCAGAACATCCTCCAACTTAGAATCTTTCCCATTAAATGTTGAAATGAATGCAGAATAAGATTCAGGTAGTGCACTTAGAAATAGTTCAATTTGTAAATCCACATCTAGCACTTTACCAACAGCTACAAGATTATCAATTAGATTAAGCCATGTTTCTATATGGGTCTCTGAATTTCCACTTTCTTGTAGCCTAGTTGATAAAAGTTCTATAAATGAAGAAATCTTGCTAGCCTGGTTTTGCTCTTCATAGACGTCTCTTAAGGCTTCAACCATCCCCTTTTCAGTGTCTTTTCCTTTTATATACACCAATTGGGAATTAGTCAGTGTAATAATAATTAAATTTTGTGCTTTACCATCTGCATTTCCCCACCCCATTATCTCATTTTCAGACCCCAAAGGCTGTGGAGCAGTTAATGAAAAATTAGCTTTTTCCTCTTTAAGCTGGTGCTCAGTTCTAAAAAGCCACACATTGCAATTATCTTTGTTAAGCTTCTCTAGGATTGTGTGTCATTGGGCCATAGTTTACCCATTCAAAAAGGAAAAGGGGGAGGAAAAAAGAGTTTCTTTGTGCACTCAGAGCTTGGGACCAGCTGTTAAACAAATTCCCAGTGTTGTTTGTTCTTGACAGCAGGCAGTAAAGACTTGTAATAGCTCAAACAAGAGAAAAAAAAATTAATAAGAAAAATTCTTTTAAAAGTTTAAAATTCACTCGAGGCACTCATAACCTTATTGGGGTATTTGGTTAATATAGCAAAGTGTGATACTAAGTGCAGTAAATAAATCGCCCAAGAAGTATATTGCAAAAAAGGTAAACTTGCATTTATTCAAGTAGATTCAATTCACGTTCTGTCACAACATCAGGGTACCCCAGCAATGTCAACTGGCCAAGATTTTATTAAAAATAGGAATTAAATTATAACCAATTAGTAAAAAAATCTTTTTGGTAGCATAAGTATGGCACTGGAACAAAATGAACAGGTTCTGGACTAGTAACTCACTCCAATGTTTAAAAACACAATTTTAGGACAAAAAATTGTCAAAACATAAAGACATACAAGTAGGAGAATAGAGTGTACAAGGGGACAAACACAAAACAACAAGTCTAACTAATCTCTAGACACTGACCCTAAGCAACTTACAGCTACAAAGCAGACATCTTGAGTAGTAGTCCTTCTAGCAGCAGATAATGCAGGAGAGTGGAAGTTCTGAAGAGAGTGAAGGTCCTTCTTCCAGCTTCACATGCTCTTCACAAGTCTGTATCCATCAACATGATGTTAGCTTCTCTCTGTGTCACATCATTCTGGCTTCCTTTCCCTGTGTGCTAGCCCAGCTGCCACTTGATAATTAAGCAACCAATCAGCATGATCAATTACTTAATCTAGCTGATGTAGGATGAGATCTAGATCACTAGCTGTCAAACTGACATTTGAGCTGTAATGCTGTGTAGATTACCAACTGTCAAACAATTACTCTTGACAGTTCCCAGCGGCTAGCAATTCCACTGTAAGGTAACTTCATACAGGTGCTGCTAAGTACAATACTTCAGTGTCTTGAGTAACAATCTAGAAAGTACTTATACTTGGGTTTCTGGTTTTCACAGGACAGCAGTTCAAAGATAAATACAAACACTTATGTACAATGGGGAATCACTTTTGTGACACATTCAGGTTGCAGTCAAAAGGAAAGAAAGAAGTCTAATGTAAAGAGTACTTTCCCTGTCACAAATGGCCAGCTTTTCAAGCATCGTGTGTGGGAGTATGAGGGCACTGTATCTATAGGAGAGACCTGTAGAGATATGTGTCTCCATGGAAAGCCATGGAAAGAGTGTGAAGAGAGGACAAAGCAAGTGAGAGAGGAGGGGTCAGAGCACAGCTCCCAGGTTAAGACAAAGAGAGGCATCCCATTCAAGGAAATAACACCTGTACACAGTTAGTGTTAGATCGCCGCTAACAAAGATCCAGAGAGTGATTTCAGCAAAGTGATTCAGCTTTATTGAAGTAGCGAACAAACACTCAAATGCATTCATAACCAGAACAGATTAACATTGGGAGCTGGGCTCCTTTTAAACATTGCCGGGCTAACATAGCCACACCTATTTACATTTAACAACCAATACGATGGTCCGAATAAAGACCAATGAAAGTTCTTCCCGCTTGGGGAACTTGCCTCACTGTGATTGGTCGCTGTTTGGAAGCAGCCAATAGGGTGTTAGCACAGACGGAGCCTTAGCTGGCTCGAAGCTTAACATGGGGAGTGAATTAGACGATTCCTGTAATACTTCCAGTACATTACAATTAGAGTGACGTAGTGCCCCCAGTGTCCAGGCACGCTGAGTCACTCACTCCAACACTGACTACAGTCTACATACCGCATGACTTATTTCCCGTGATATCCAGCACAACCTTTTTGGTGATCAAAGGGGAATCTCTCCTGCCTTTTTCAGTAGAACAACTGTTTGGCTCTTACCCATGATAACCTACAGTGGCCTGTCACCTATTTTTTTACAAGAGGCTCCTGAAGGCTACTGCACTTTATTATATTTGTATTTCTCCCTTTTTACACAGAGCTCAAGGACGGGGTGGGGATATATGCAGTTGTGCAGATCTGTAATATTTAACAATGACAGGTGTCCACTGCCCCCCACAATTCGGGATGTGAACTGAGAAGTATTCCTAGTCTATTGAACTATTTTTTCTTCCCTCAAAAACCCTCAGATGCTTTGCTGATTCATGAACCTCAGGATTTCACTTTAGTTGAAATACAATAGCAGTTCTAGTTGAGTGGCTTTTTCCTTCTTACAGTGTGTGAAGCTCCTCCTTTGGAAGACCCTACCTGCTATCCTTCAGCTGTTGCTCTGTTCCTGTCCTGGGAGACTTCCCAGGCCTCAGATAGGGCAAAGATCTGAAATGTAGTCTATTCTTCTCCTGCACAGGCTAGGTGATTCCAGTTCTAAGCTTTCTAGCCCCTATCCTCACCAGCCTTTGTGAAGCTTCCCACATTTAAAATCTTGCTGCTCCACCCTTCCTGTGGTCTGCTCCCAATCCACTCCTCTGACCAACCTTTCTTAGCTGTCCATCCCTCCACTGCTGCTAGTACTTCCTCTAGTGTGATCTCAGGGTAAGAAGCAGGGTTCCCTCTATAGAGTGGTGGGTGGACTCAGCACATTACTTATTAATGCTTGGCACATGATTCCCTTCCCCAGTGCAACAGCCAGCTGCTGATCCTCTTTGCTGAGTGGTCGCCAGCCCCACTCATGCTAGCATACTAGAACAAGGCTGCATGGATGCAGCCTTGGGAAGTGGGGGCCCTGACTCACCCGCGTCCGGGTGGCAAAAATGGCAGGAAAACCTGGCCCTCCCCCTTCCCTTGTGGGCCTATGATGGGGCCTGAACTGGGCCCAGGGAAGGGGGGCCCACCAGGGGAAGCATTCTGTGCTGCTGAGCCAGCTCACCTGGCTGTGTGGGATCACTTAGGCTGTTTAGTTTGCCAGCACAGCAGCCACTTTCTCCTATGTGCCCTGGGCTTGTCATCGTGGGCTGGGGGCTGGTTGACAATGGCCATCTCAGTGCCACTCACCTCGAGGTCCTAGATCTTCCCTGCAGGTTCCCCTTGCTGCCTGGTCTCCTCCTGCCTTCCAGGTAAGCATGCATTTAGAAAAAGGGGGAAAGGTGCATAAGGTTTAAAGGGGGGGAGGAAGAGGGGGGGAGGGAGACAGCAAGGGCAGCCTGATTCTCTTTATTCAAAAGGAAGATCAATGGGACTTACTCCAGTAGGGATGCAGGTCTGGGGGTGCCCAGGCTGTGTGTCTGCCTCCCCACCATGGGGTGTGTGTGCTGAGGAGCCAATGTTGAGCTGTGTGAGAACTGGAACTGAGGAGAGGGCAGGGAGCTGTTCCCTCCAATCCAGGCTGCTTCCCTTGCAGCCTGAATTTCCTTTCTTTCTGCCTTTCACTCCTCTCTCCCCATCTACTTGCTTTCTCTTCCTTCCTTCCTTCCTTCCTTCCTTCCTTCCTTCCTTCCTTCCTTCCTTCCTTCCTTCCTTCCTTCCTTCCTTCCCCCATCTATTTCCTTTCTTTACACCTCTCCCCTCCCTCCCTCCTCCTCCTCCCCTCCCCTATCTTTCAGCCTTCCCTTGGCTTCCCCAAAGATATTTGCTAGATTATTCCTTGAAATGCATTTTGTTGTTGTCGTTGGAGGGCTTGAAGAACATCTATTTGGCATGCAGAAGGCCCCATTGGCATCTCCAGTTAAAAGGATCAAGTAATAGGTGATGTGAAAGCCCTCAACCTTAGAACATGGAGAGCCGCTGCCTGTATGAGTACACTATACTGACCTCAATGGACCAATGTTCTGATTCAGTATAAGGCAGCTTCATGTGTCTTCAGTTGATTTAGAAGGGAGTAACTCTGCTTAGTATATGATGAGAGGATCTGCAGATCCCAATTCTGATTGCAGCCACTGAGCACTAAGAGCCCAGTTAAGTGTATCTCCCTATGCAAGTGTCCCAGACTCAAAGGGTTCTCCCAGAATTGTTCTCTAAGGAAAAGATGCCTGTCATCTATATGATGCGTTTATCCCGCCCCACCCCCCCAAAAAAAACATAGCAAACAACAGATCCAGAGGGTTATTAGAGTTTTGAGGGGGGAAATCACATAAGGTAAACATTAAACCATCTCTCTCCATCACAGTCCCAATCCAAACTGAGGATTCCCTACAACAGCTCTTTAACATTTGTTAAAAATTGAAATGGTCTGGAGAGTCATTTCTGGATCTCCTACCTTTGTGAGTGGTTTGACCTACTAGTATTAGCTGCCAACTAAATTTTCCTCTTAAACAGGTTTGGGGGTCCCCGGGCAGAGAGTGCCAAGGCCCTCTTCCCTTCCCACCTGTTGTCACCTCCAGTTTGCCACCTTCTACCACCTACCTGCCCACATTGCTTCCCTTCATCACCTGCCCACGTGTCCTTTTGCATGAACTCACATGTGCGGGTTTCTATCAACTGTGCTCTGAGCCACATGTAATGCATGCATGCCCTTAGCCTGATGGTGTTGGGTAGCATGAACAGTCAAAATGTGGGTGGCAGGAAGGTAGGAGAATTGCACATAGGCAGGCAAAGGCAGTTGACCCACCTTGAGTAAGCTGATACTGGTTCTGATTGGAAAATGTCTTAAAAAGACAGATCCTCCAACATATATATGCAGCCATTATCCTTTTCACACCTGTATTGTGACTTCCACACAATTACCCTTTATTTTGAATGTGCACTCCAATTGCATGTGCTTGGCCTACATATTATCCATAATTAGATGAAGATACATAAATCACTGAACAAAAATTATGATAACAGCTCCTTCTGGAGGATTTTCAGTTCCTTCCAGAACATGGTTTTAATTAAGCTATAAATGTACTTTTTTTACAAATTAAAAGCAATGAGGTAGGAGGAAACCTCTTTAAATCAGTGTACCAGTACATGAAAACTTTTATTCCTGTGTCATGGGTTTGAGTTTTTATTTTTATTACTTTTTTAAAAAGCATGGATTATATCCAACCAGCTTTCCTGCTGTTGAAAAAGGAGGTGGAAGTCATCTTTGACCACCAAAACAACTAGGCCCGTGTCACACTTACCTTTTCTCCACTCTGGTCCCATTATTCCTAGCATAGCCTTCTGGGTGGTCAAAAAGGACCCGCTCTTTCCTTTTCACTGGTGGAAAAACCATTTGGATTAATATCTATCCTGCCCCTAAAAGGAAAAAAAATAGCCACTCTGCTGTTTCATGTAGGGATGGGCACAGCCGGGGAAAATGCCTGGTTTGTGACATGCCTGGTTTGTGAGCCACAACCTATCACTAACTTTTAAGAGCTAAATGAGCTGATTTGGCTCCTGAGGTTTGTGATGTGGTAGAAGAGCCCCAGGCATGCTAGAGACACCAAGCTCACTGGGGATCTCCTCTTTTACCTTCCCTCTCTCTTCTACCTGCCCTCCAAATTTGGTGAGGATCAGATTTATGGGGTCGAATTTACGGCTTCACAAAGAAAGCACCCCATCCTCCAATGGAGGGGGGGGGACAGCAAAAAAGCAAGAACAATATAACCCCAGCAGAAAAGAATCAAAGTCCCAGAGAATCTCTGCAGTAGAAACTGAAGGTGAGGTGCATTTTTGCAAGCCCAGCAGAACCAGTGCCAGTGTGGTGCAGTGCAAACCCAACAGAATTAAGGGCAAACCAGATAATTTCTGCAGTAGAAACTGAAGGGGGGGCCTTTTTTGCAAACCCAGAACCTGTGCAATGTACTAGTGCACAGCAGAACCCAGTGCCATTGTGACAATGCCAGCTCAATAGGACTGGTGTACAGCCAGAATCACACTTCCAAGGGGGGGGTTTTGCAAACCCAGCAGAACCAGTGCAATGTACTAGTGCCCAGCAGAACCCAGTACCAATGTGGCAATGCCAGCTGAATCACAACCAATGCTCCATCTAAGCTGTGGAGTGTTGTGAGCAAAAATTCTACTTTGTCAGCTACTGGCATGAAAGTTGTGTGCAAGTGATCTGGCTGCTGCATAAATTGCTTTGCTCTGGAGCCATCCTTCCTGAGCTAAGACAATAATGTGTGAGTCAGAGACTAAAAAAACTGTGAGCTAGCTCACACTAACTCAGTTTAGAGCGAACACTGATCACAAACCAAGCAAGGGGGGACATTTTTGCAAGCCCAGCAGAACCAGTATAATGTACAGAGTGCCCAGCAGTACCAGTGCAAATACAGAGTGCCCAGCAGAACCCAGTGCCACTGGCATTGCATACTTAAAAGTACTAATCTCAAAGCACAAATCCAAATGAGGAGGGTGGGATTTTTGCAAGCTCTGTGTAAGAAAATGGAAAGTGAACACAAAGGAAGCTGGCAAAATGGCATTTTTAAAAAATCCTGTTGAAACTGACATGACTAGTTTGAAACTGACAACAGTGTTTTCAAGGCTGGAGAATTCTGGCCCCCACCCATTGCTTTGAAGTTTGATAAACATTCTGGTTGAGCAGAGACAGTCTGTCTGGAAATGTATTGATTCACAAACCAGCATGAACCTCCATGAGCTGTTTGAAAGCTACTAGTAACTGACTGAACTGCCATGACTTCAGTTCGCAAACCATGTACCGACCAAAATTCATCATGAACTTTAGTTTGTGTGCCAGTTCGTGCCCATCCCTGGTTTTATTCCTGAGCCTATGTGAGTGTGGCTTCAGCATCCTTTTGGGGGGGGGGTGCAGCACTGGTAGAGTACCTGGTTGTTAGACCTGTCTCTGCTTATGGACAGACCTTGTACCACTTAGTCTGAATCTTTGGGAAAGGGAAGACTGGTATGAATGGAATGTGTAAAAGGATCCAGCCTAATGGCTAGACAGTGAATGCCTGTTTGTACCATATAATTTCCTAACACTGTTCACTTTTCCCCTTTTTAAAAAAACACATTTAGAGTAAAAGCGAACTGCAATTTTTCCTCAACAAACCCCCCCAAAAGAAACAGTTTTTAAAAAGATAATTGGAGTTTTTATGAAAAAAAACCTGTGACAATAGGAAAACACAAGGCTTGGTTTCTACTTTCTTTTAGCTTATACTCCTCTACATCCATTGCAGAAGTGATCCACTGCTGTGTATATTCTTCTGGTGCTAGGCACTTCCACTCATGCAAAAAAAGAATGTTTTTCAGGAAGTTAAAAATGCCTTGCATTAGACAAATGACCACCTCCACAATGGACTGAGAGGAGTGAAAGCAGAAAGAAGGGATAGGATCCAAGCCATAATGTGGTGGTAAAAGAAATAAACGTTTTTTGAATGTTGCAGCTCTGAATAAACAGAAATAAGGAAAATTATAGGAGCATTGACTATAAAACAGATATAATATTTATCTAAGAGTTGCACATTAAGCATAAAATCATGAATCTATTGAACTTAGTATTCAGGCATACAATTCATCATGTTGCAGCCAATATTAAGACCAAAGGAGTGTTAATAAGGATATGTGATAACAATATTAATTTGATGATATCTGACACTGATAGATGGGAGTTGGCACATGTCTTCCTCTGATCGGTAAAGCTGCAAAGAATCCATGTGATCTAGGAGGTAGATGTAGAAACCAAGAAAGCAACCCCTTTGATTTAACTCATGCATTCAGCATTTTCCATTTAAACTTGGTATTTTCCTCAAGCATTAAGACAGAGGACAAAACTTTATATGCACATTCAAGATATAATTCTATATTTTAACCTTAAAAATCAGTCCAATAAACTCATTGGTTTAGGTGTGTGAAGGTACAAAACCCATTTCTCACAATTACTGAAAACTAGACCAACAATTTGAAAAATAATAATACAGAAAAGTTAGAAATTATAATTCCAAAAAATTGTCCCAGGTTGGGTATGCTTCTGTGAACTGAGAACTATCTGGTTTACTAGTATCTAGTTAAGACTACACTACAATCTTCAGTGTGTATGAATGCTAGAAGTTACTAGGTCAGATGCTGCAATGTGAATAATCCAAGAAGATGTATAAGGCTGTCCTCTGGGGTAAAGTTAGGAACTGGATGTTATTTTTATTTATCATATGGCAGAATTACACACAGGAAGCATATAATAATATAAAATATGGGACCAAGTTGATATAATGGGTATGCAGACCCATTGGGCAATCCCCCTAAATACTAATATCTAAATTTTCAGAAACCGGGGGAACATTGAGACTATTGATGAGAGCTTCTTATTTACGCAGCCTTAGCAACTGAAAGTGCAATCAAAGAGACCTGGGAAAACCAGACTACAGACCACTATGCACTGTGTTCTGCTCTAATGACAATCCATTCTTTCACTTTCCCACTTATGCAAAGGAAATTCCCATTTACTGGGGGGCAGCAAGGCCACTAACAGAAGTACAAAATTCCAAGGGGCTTGGAAACTTGGAGAGCTGAGGAAGCTACCATTTGGAGAATAGTACCAGCATTCCCGTCCTATTCAGGAGCCTGAACATGGTGTGAGAGGAACAATGGGAAACCTGGGCTCTAGGGACCTTGGAAATATCATTGATGCCCATTTGGTTTACTGTAAAATCTTGTGCTGTGTTTCTGTAGAGCAGGGGTAGGCCACCATAGTGGGAGACCTACAAGCATCCAGGTTCTTTGCCCACTGGAAGATCAGGTACTAGTAAGAGAAAATGGGGGTTGGAGTGCACTCTAACACATTGACATCACTTCCCGTAAAAACTGGAAATGACATAGTGGATGTTCTAGCATTTACAAAAAATCTATGGTAAAACCATAGAATCTTTTGGGAAGGCTAGAGTGTCTAAAGATGTCCCTTCTGTTTCTTACCAGAAATGACCTTAGCATGCTGGCTTACCTCTGGTATGCTGGGTGCCACCCACCAATTTCTCCTGGGGCTTTCTGGCTGCAGCCTAGCAACCCTAGGCATACCAGACCACAGCGTCGGTTCTCTGCCCAAGTGGCCAAGGTGAGCCCCTGAGGCACTAGAAGTGCCACTGGTGCTGGTAATGTGGGAGAAAGCAATAGGCATGACCTGTGCTCCTTAATGCCTCCTGAACCTTCACAGCTGCCAGCTGGATTTGAGCTCCAGTAGAATCACTAGGGCTCAGCTTTCCCCCAGTGTGTCTGGCCAAATACAACTCCTAGCACACCCTCTTCTCTTTGCCAATGCACTAACATCTACATATTGACTTCGATATTACATTTTTTTCAAGACTTGCTCTAGAGCTTCTGTTGGATGTGCCAGAAAGTGAACATATAAGACTACTGCCCTTCAAATCTGGGCTTAGCGCAGGCACTTTGTCCCCTTATTTTCTCTCCACTTATGATTCTGTAGCAAAATTGATCTCATTCCCTAATTTGGAAGAAAACGTACTGCAACTGTTAGAGCATCTCTTTACAACAGCTTCCAGTCTATGATAGTTAAATCCTGATTAGTTATAGGCAGTGCTAATTGAGTGATTATGGAAGGCCATGTTTTTGGAGATGCACTTACCAGCTTGAAATATCACTGCAACTGCCTTCCCTCAGCATGAGTAAGCTGTAAGGTTTCCAGCTCTAGTCATGTGTGTCTGTCAGAATATCCTTAGGCCCTGCTATAATCCTTTTTGAGATTCATGGTGTAAACAGGCATATTGTCAGTGAAATCATTCATTTCACTGGAGCTTTACTTCACAACATGAAATGAGTCTGGGCATATTTTCTGAAAACGAAAAAAGCCCCATCATTCTGTCTGCCATTCATTAGAAACTCAAGTTGCATTTGCAGACTGATTGATATTGAAGTCTGCTGAATGTACAGGTTTAGAAGGTTGAATCTCTGGCACCTATATAGCTTTGGCACAGTGTTAGGGGAAATGATGTCAAAGGCAGCTACATGCAAATGAGAAGTCAGCTACCAATGTACACCCTCATTTTTACCTTGACATGTCCTGCTACACTTATTGATGCTAATCTCTTCTTCATCACCCAAGGATATCCTGCATGTGAACCTCTGGGAAATTCGATTTATTTATTTGTGGCTATTAATTAATCCACCAATTTGTGATCTCCCAACCATTTAATTGATTGCTTTTAATGGGTTTAGCCCTTTGTGATTTCTTGGCATTCATTGAGCTAACAATCTGACTTCCTTGTTGCTACCTAAATGGTCCTTAGCGAGCCAGGGGCTCATGTCAGTTCTTCAGCATCAAACCTCTGGTGTATTGTTATTTAATTAAATTCATTTCTTGATTGAATTGTGTAGCTCCTTGCTCTCAATATGACTGTCTCTCAGTCTTCTCTACTAAGAACTGATTCTTCCCTTGCTTTTAGCAATGTGGGTATTTTATATATTCACACAAGCACATGAAGCTGCCTTATACTGAGTCATGTCATTAGTCTGTCAAGGTCAGTATTGTCTAGTCTGACTGGCAGCAGCTCTCCAGACGTTTGCAGTTACAGGTTTTTCACATTACCTGCGTCCTGATCCTGTTCACTGAAGATGCTAGGTGTTATGTCTGGACATAAGGAGGCATGCCTGGACTTGTCTAGGTGGAGAGTGGGGAGGCATGTCTGGGCTTGTCTGGGCTTGTCAGGGTAGGCCACCTACTTGGCGCCTGAAGCCACAAAACAAAGGCAGGCATGATCCTGGAACCTGCCTGTGGATTGGCCCCTGAGGGCAGCCAGCCAATCTGGAGCCTGAAGGCCATTTAAACTCACCAATCACATGGGGGCTGGGAGTGGCTTAGGTGTATATACTTAGGGTAGTCGCCCCATGTAAAGCATACCTGTTGAGATGCAATAAACTACTGCTTGTTGAAATCACTCTGTCTTTGCCTCTGCCCTGTCAAACCCACTATTTAACACTAGGGATTGAACCTGAAATCTGCATGCAAAGAAGATGCTCTGGCACTGAGGAATGCCCCCTCCCTAAGCTAATGTATTGCATGAATAAACACATGAAGCTGATGTATACTAAGTCAGACCCTTGATCTATTAAGGTCAGCATCAGGGGTCATTTCCTGCAGGAGCGCACAGGAGCGAAGCTCCGGCAGTAAGGAGCCCAGGGGGTGGGCACATGCAACAAGCCCCACCTCCTGCTCCCAGCAGCCCTCGGGCCACGAGGAGCAAGAAGCAGCCAGGTAAGTTGCAGAAACCCCCCCCCCGCCCAGCCCGCCTTCAGGTACAAGCTCTCCCTCCTCTGTGAGGGCAGATCTGCGCATTCCCCTCCCCCCCATAGCTAGCAATCCAAAACAGTCCAGTGGCACCTTTAAGACCAAGTTTCATTCAGGTACATGCTCTCCCTCCTCTGCGAGGACAGATCTGTGCCCGTTCCCCCCCCCCAATAGCTAGCAATCCAAAACAGTCCAGTGGAGCCTGAGCGGCGGGTGTTGCCTTCTGACACACTTCCGGTGATGTCAGGGGGTGTGGCATATGCAAATAAGTTATACTAATGAGCTCCTGCACCACTTTTTCTACGAAATGACCCCTGGTCAGCATAGTCTACTTAGATTGGAAGCTGCTCTCCAGCATCTCACAGAGAGAAGGACTTTCATATTATTTACTACCTGATCCTTTTAACCAGGGGTCTTGTTGTAGAAAAAGAGCTGCCGGAGCTCATTAGCATAACTCATTAGCATAACTTATTTGCATATGCCACGCCCCCTGACATCACCGGAAGTGACAGAAGGCCACACCCCCTGACATCACCGGAAGTGTGTCAGAAGGCCCGGCTACTTACCCTCCTGCTTCATCCTCATTCCCAAACGGAATGAGGATCGAAGCAGAGGGCGGGGTAAAGAAGGGGGCGGGGCTTCACCACGTGACCGCCCCGCCCCCTAGAGGTTCTCTTCCGGAGCTCCGTACCTGAGAGCTCCCCCCCGACTAGAGCCCTGCTTTTAACTGAGTGTTCTGGGGCTTGAACTCTGGACCTTCTGCATGCAGAGCAAAGGTTTTTCCTTGGGGAAGTGGCTCAACAGAAGAACATCAGCTTTGCATGCAGAAGGTCCCAGGTTTAAGCCCTGGGATATCCAGTTAAAAGGATCAGGTAGCAAACGATATGAAAGACTGTCTCTGTCTGAGACTCTGGAGATCCACTGCGAGGTTAAGTAAGCAATGCTAGCTTTAATAGATCATGGGTCTGACTCAGTATAAAGCCGCTTCATGGGTTCATGTCAATCTGCTATCAGCTGGCAAGGAAGCCAATTTTAAAATGAAAAGAGCGTGCCTATGCATTTGGGCGATAAGTGGTGGAGGACTTCCAAAATATGGTTGGCTGCATGTGTGATTCTTCCCTGGCTGAATGGATGGCAAGCCTAGGATTGTGAATATTGCTTAGATTACTGCCTTATTTAAATGATGTATGGATGAAAAGAGGGTAAGCTCAGGCATTTCAATTGGACTCTCATTTTTACAGTTGCTGTCCAGGAACTTAATGTCATTTCCTTAGGATATACAAGTTGCACGTACAGGCACCAAACTACTTGTTGTAGGTTTTCAACTCAAAATCTATTGCCACCTCCAGCAGAGATTGGATTTCTGTCTCTCTCTCCTTCTCTCTCTCTCCCCCCCCCCTTTATCTGACTCCCACCTATTACACTGAGCACACATTTCAGTCTGGTGGAGTATAAACATCTTTATCTGTCTCTCACTTTCTTTCTGCCTTTGTGCTGTGACTTTATGCTGTCACACTCACCTAGCCATATGCTTCACTCCTCGTATTCCAGTTAATAGATTTTTCCTAGTTCATGCCCCTTTGGGGTTTTATACAGCAAAGCTCGTGCTGTCTGTTATTTAAAACAAGGAAACAGATTTAAATTTAAAAACTGGAAATGCTCTCTTCCAGGATACTGAGATTCTTCAACGGATTAGATTTACTAAAAATGTTCCTTGGGCTTGGGAAGATTGAAT
Source organism: Gekko japonicus (assembly GCF_001447785.1). Classification (NCBI taxonomy): domain Eukaryota; kingdom Metazoa; phylum Chordata; class Lepidosauria; order Squamata; family Gekkonidae; genus Gekko; species Gekko japonicus. Next base: position 46,490 of record NW_015165286.1, read on the forward strand.
TCGCCAACGGCATTTTTCATGGCATTGATGTGGTCCCTTATGTAACTAAAGAATATTTAAAGGACAGACTTTTGGTCTTTGCACTAGCCTCTGTTCCTGTGTAGTGGTTAAGTGCACGGACTCTAATCTGGGAGAACCTGGTTTGATTCCCCACTCCTCCACTTGCACCTGGCTGGATGACCTTGGGCAAGCCTTAGTTCTGATAAGAGCTGTTCTTGAAAAAGAGCAGTTTCTGTCAAGAGCTTTCTCAGCCCCACCTACCTCACAGGGTGTCTGTTGTGGGGAGGGGAAGGGAAAGGAGTTTGTAAACCGCTCTGAGACACCGTTGGGTAGTGAAGGGCAGGGTATAAATCCAATCTCCTCCTCCTCATCTTCTTCTTCTTGGCTTGGATTTTGTAGCCATCTAAGCTGGGATGTCCATTTAGATGCCCATCAGTGTTGCTATGTACATTGGGATGGGGGATGTGGTAAGCACATCAGGATGTAGAAATTAATTTCAAGCAAAGCAGAGAATAAATATCATTAAAAGAGCAGCAATTACTCTCTATATACAAAAGAGTCAGTGCCTTACATTGAAAATGATACAGCTGAATCCTGCCCTGATGGAATTTTGAGTCAAAAAGGATATAATAAGGGGTCACAGTGTGCAGATACATGCCAACAAACAAGAAACCACTGTGATAAAATGACAATGACACCTTCCAACTCTATAAGAACTTTATAAGATTACTCTTGAGGAAGATAGCTGAAATGAGTATAAAAACCGGTGTACTCATTGAGAAAGAGAAAAGAGAAAAGGAATATGCTGGACTCTGTTGAGAAAATGAATAAGTTGGACTCTGTTTTAATGCAAAATGTTTACAGAATTTATTAAATGTGTCATTGTCATTTTATCACAGTGGTTTCTTGTCTGATAGAATTTTGAGCTGGAGCTACCCATTGGTATTGACAAATACAACATAGTCAAATCTCACATTTGGAGCACTGTCAATACATGATTTCTAAATGTGGTTTTGCTGCCATTTACAGTCAAGAACAGACAGGATAAAAATGTAATGATGAGCTGAGAGTGCTTCTTCTGTGTATCTGTGAACAATTGCATAGCTATATTTATAAAGACACACAGTAGTCAATTTACAAAATGTTCATTATGAACAATCTCTACTAGTTTCAATGGTCCTGAGCAGAAGGAGAATTTGGTAAACTGAAATTACACTGAACACTTTAGTCATAAAAGTACTGATTAAAAAGCTGGTAGGTTTTCTCAAATCCATGTGGATTCAGTAAGAGCTCTGTGGATACAGTGCGGCTGAAAGGTGGGGTTGTACCCTCCTAAATACACTGAAGGCACTGGGTTTAGAAAGGTGTAACTCTGTTTAGAACTTCATTGTTAGAGTTTCAAGTTAGGATGCTTCTTCAAGTTAGGATGCTTCTTCAGGTTGTATATTTTGCATTTTCTTAGTTGTTTATTCTTCATACATGACAGGTGCATACCAAAATGCACATTCGAAAAGAGAACCCTATTGCAGAAATACATTTCATTGCAACATGTCCTTGTGATGTGTTGAACACACATCTGGAGCATAGAGATCTAGCAGGCTCATCCAACCCAAGCTTAGTGACATATGCAGCTGAGCTGAGGATTTTACACATGACTGAATCATGTATAGGGGCAAAAAACTATCACCTCTCCTCACTGTGGGCATGCATAAGACAAATGAGCCAAATAGTAAGGAATAGTAAGGTAACAAATGCTACAGCAAAACCAATGAGCAAGACCAATAGGCAACAGGGACCTCTGGTTTTAGAACCAGAATGCCTATGATGGTGAGGAACTGGAAAGCATTTAGTTGATGTTGTTAGTGGGCTTTGCTTGTAGGCTTTGCTGTGGCACCTGACTGGAAACAAGATGCTGAGGTTACAGACCAATTTTTCAATCCAGCATGGCTCCTCTTATGTTCTGTCTTATCAGATTTTTTAGTTCAGTCAACAGCACAGGATTCATGACTGGTACGAAAGTCTACATGCCATTCTTGGATTTTATAATTCCATTAAAAAGTGGAGAAACCTTGGAAGACAAGCTAAGTGACACGCTAAAATATGTAGCACTACACTGCAAAATAAGGCTGCCTGTCATATTTGGCAGGAAGGTCATGACATCTGTCTGCATTATGTCTGTATGTCTGATCTTACCATAACTCAGCCTTACAATGGGGAGTTGGAAGGAGGAAGCCAGTGCTGAAGGAAAGCGTTTGAAAATTTTCTGGAGATTTTATTTTCAAAAAGCAAAAACATCATTAGGTACTCAAATACTATTAGATACAACATCTTTAGTGCTTATTGTAATAAATATGGTAATAAGAGGCAGCATGGTGTAGTGATTAGAGTGGTGTACTTGGATGTGAGAGACCCAGTTCCAAATCCCTATTCTAATATGGAAGCTTGCTGAGGGAGTTCAGATGAGTCAACCTCTCTCAGTCTAATGTGGTGGAGGAAAATGCCATCAAGTCAAAGCTGACTTATAGTGACCCCATAGGGTTTTCAAAGTGATGTTCAGAGGTAGTTTGTCATTGCCTCCTTCGACATCATGACCCTGGTATTCCTTGGACATCTCCCATCCAAATACTAGCCAGGGGTGACCCTTCTGAGATCTGATATTGGGCTAGCCTGGGCTATCTAGGTTAGGTCCTCAGTCTAATGTACCTAACAAGATTATTGTAGTGATAACATCAAAAAAGGGGGAGAACAATGGTGTAACCTGCTTTGGGTCTCCATTGAGGAATAAAACAGGATATAAATATCTAAATGAATAAATACCTTCCTTGAGCAGATCTGGAGAGGCGGGATACACAAGAAAGAAAGAAATATCACAGTGGCCCTTGGTTTCTTGCTTATTCAAGTCTTTCACAATTCCATCCATCATCAGAGTCTTGTCCCACCATTTCTTCTCTACTTTTATTTTGTTATGTTTTCTTGATTTGTTTGTAGGGTTTACTTCAGTAAACAAAATATGAAATATGAAAATGAATGGCCCAGAGACATGGAATGTGGTTGGGTGTTGCATGGAATGTTACCATGAGAACTGTATGTTGGTGTCTATACTGAGATTCAAGACTTAAAGAGGACCCAAGAATCACTACATCTAGACTGGAGAGCTAGATGTTGAATTAATAAAGCTGATTTTGTCACCTCACTAGGTTGCAAACAATAGCTTTTAACCTAGGTGAAAGTAATGTGATATGGCTGATTGATCATTTCCCTCCATCTTTGGCCAACCACATTTTGCAGTTTTAGATACCACAAAGTCTTTCATAACCTGTCAAGCCAGTGATGGTTAGGAAGACCTGATTTGAGATCAGTACCTAAGCAATAACAAACCAGACATCCAATCTATTTTTTTAAATAAATAATCCTGTCTTTTTGAGCAGAATCTGAATAAGAATCCATGGAAGTCTATCCAGCCCTGTTTGCCAGGCATGGCTGTCACTGAGACAAGGTAGATAAGATGAACCTTAGACTTGGGGCAGCAAGCAATTCTTATACTAGAAAGCCATTCACTGTCCAATAGCACATTTGGAATTAAATAGTACCAAAAGATATTATTGGCCAAATAACCTATCTACTGAAATACTCAACTACAACAGTCTTTGGCTCACTCCAGCTAATGATCCATGTTCAACATCTTTAGGTTTAGTTAGGAAAAATGAAAAACATACAGGCCAATTTCATATCTACCATATCTTTTTTATATGACCCTGACATTACAGTATTAATCAAGTCTCTTTCTACATTTGCCAAAGAACGTAGAGCTGGATGAATCCCATGGCTGAAGCTCAATCAGCTGAATATTACATTTATGCTGACTGGCAGGATAAGACCACTTTTTGGCAAGGAGTATAATCATTCAGGCGTTGTCGGCAGTACTGTGTTTAACAAGTGCTGATGTTGCTCATAGTGCTCAACAGAAATGCAATTTCCTCTACAGCTAAGGTTAAACCTCATTATAACTTGTAATAGGATTGAATCCATTGATTTTTAATCCCATGGTGAAACATATCACATAATTTGGGATCAGATTGTGATTTATAGATTACACCAAGGTTTTTGATGGTGTGGATCATGAAAGTTATGGTTGGTTTAAAAAGAATTGGTTGTGCCACAACATCTAGTTGTTTTGATGCACAAACCTGTACCCTGGACAAGAGACTAGTGTTAAAACAGAAAATGGAGGAACAGAATGGTTTCCAGTTGGCAAAGGTGTCAGACAAGGATGTATTTCATCTCCCTATAATTTCAATCTATATGCAGAACATATCGTAAGAAAAACTGGATTACACTTAGATGAAGGTGCAGTGAAAATTGGTGGAATGAACATTAGCAATTTGAGATACACAAATGACACCACGTTATTGGCAGAAGATAGTGGAGACTTGAAACAACTCCTGATGAAGCTTAAAGTAGATAGTGCCAAAGCAAGATTACAGGTAAGCATCAAGAAGACAAAAGGAATGACTATCAGGGAATCATGCAACTTTAAGCTTCACAATGAAGAAATTCAAATTGTTCAAGACTTCCTATTCCTTGCCTCCATCCTCAACCAAAAGGGAAACTGCAACCAAGAAATCTGAGACTGGGAAGGGCAGCCATGAAGGAGCTAGAAAAGATTAATAAGTGAAAGGATGTGTCGCTGACAAACAAGATCAAGATAATTCATACCAAAGTATTCCCCATTACTATGTATGGGTGTGAAAGTTGGACAGTGAAGAACACTGACAGGAAGAAAGTTGATTCATTTGAAATATGGTATTGGAGGAGAGTTTCATGGATACCACATGGACCATAAAAAGACAACTAAGTGGATGCTAGATCAAATCAAGACTGAATTCTCCCTAGAAGCTAAAATGGCTAAACTGGGGCTATCATACTTTGGCCACATTATGAGAAGAATCACTGTAAAACACAAAAAGGCTAGGAAAAGTTGGTCAGCAGCAGGAAAAGAGGGACACCCAACATGAGATAGATTTACTCAAAAAGGAATACATGGCCCTTATTTTGCAAGAGCTGAGCAAGGCTGTTAATAATAGGACATTTTGGAGGTCATTAATTCATAGGGTCATCATGCCATGAGAGACTTTGTGGCACTTGACACAACACACACATTTCAAGTATAACTGTACTTGGGACAAAAATACACATAAAAACCATGCTCCATCATCTCTGGAAGTTTTATGTGTTCTTAAATGCTAATGGCACATAAAACAAATACAACTTTTTATAACCCTAGGTTTGGTTCATCATGAATTGTAACATCTATAAAGAGTGTAATATTTCCCTTAGGCGACAATTGTAATTCCAGGCTATAGCTACCTTTGCAAAAGGATCAAGGCTGGGGAACAAGCACCCTATCCCTCTCGTCTATCTTCAAAGTTGTCAGGCAACAGAGAAGATCACAGCGGGGTTATCAAGCCTGAGACTCAAGACCTGTCAAATTGATTTGTTTGGATTTGGACGGAGCTTTTTTGTTCTTGTTTTGCTGACATTCCTTTTTGATTTCTGTGCATGTCTCCAGCAAAGTGGTTCAAGGCATCAGAGCATAGCCTAAGGAGATTTCTTTCTTGGGACCTCTTAGGAAGCTGCAGATCTACAAATGCCAGCTTTTCTTCATGCATTGCTATTGACATGAGAGTCCATATTAGGTGGTGCCAGATAACGTGATTCAAAAGATTAATTGATGGCAAATCATATGCTGTGCAAGGGGTATCTTTTTAAAAATATATTCCCATTTGCAAAAAAATGATTGGCTCAAATTCTTGGGAAAAACTACATGAGGATTAAGAACAGAAAATATATACATGCTAAATATGAGTGATATAGGCAACCATTCATAGTAATAAGTTAATTTAGATAATATGCTCTTTTGTTTGGGGTGTTGTTTGTAATGCAGAGTGCAGACTGTTTGATTTTGAGTTGTACAGGACAAGCCAAATGTACTTGTATGTATTTATGTACCTTCTGACATTTTGTAAGGCAAATTTGGTGATGGAAAGTGCCATCAAATCACAGCAGGCTCATGGCGATTCCAGAGGGTTTTCAAGGTAAAAGACATTCAGACATTGTCTGCCTCTCCGTAGCAACCCTGAAGTTCCTTGGTGGTGTTCCGTCCAAGTACTAACAGGGCTGACCTTGCTTAGCTTCTGAGATCTGATGAGATCTGGCGAGCCTGGACCAACCAGGTCAGGGCAAGGCAGATTTGCATACACTCATTTGACATTTCTTGAACAAGGAATTTGTAGCAAGCAGGCCATATAACTGAGCTACTTCCATAGGATTTGGGGCCATGTCCTGCTTGTTAAAAATATCCACCACAAAGACTGTATTTAGATCTGGTGGATCTGGGTTCCAATCCTTGAAATGAACTCTTTTCCACCTAATCTACATATAATGCAGGTCATCTAATGGATAATTTTGTCACAGTTCCTCAGAGGAAGGGCAAAACACAAATGTGAAACAAGATACTTACAACCGAAACAAATATACTCCCAGTGCAATCCTATGTGTGTTATTCCAGTGTAAACCCATTAACTTCACTGCCAGGTGTTGTTGGATGCTATCTTCCAGCAAAGCCTATGCAAGCAGTGGATGATTAAATCACTTTTATTCTTTTCTGATATATAAGCCCAATGTAATCTTGCAAATGGTGCAGATGGCGGGCAACATTTAGCTTCTGTGCTTATTGGCTCAGTAATGGTGAGAGCACTTCACTTGGCAATGTCATTGGCACTTTTCTCCTGACATTGATCTTGCCAGTAGCCTATTTCTTTTCTCCCAGGGAGACACTGGGCTCTAATTATAGTCCTCACAGAACTGTCAGCCCAGTGCCTAGAAATTCTGTTCTAAGGATTGGTTTATATGTTATACCAGCCACATGGATGCACCAGAAAATGCTTCAGTAGCACAGTATCATCATATGGGAAGCACACAATATAGAGAAAATTAGCCAAAGGGTCTCATCAATTACACTGAATATATCTACTCAAAACTCCAATTTCCACTCAAATTGGGGAATTCACACATTTAATTATCATTGTATAAAAATTATCTCACACCCTTTCATTCGTATAATGTGTAAGTGGACCATTTAAGTCTCCTAGAAGCTTAAATAAATTATTTTCTTGTTTCCTATTTCAACAACTCTAAATTTTGGAGATATGTAGAAAATGTCATGTTTCTGAATCACAGAATTGTTGATTGTATATCTGTCAACCAATCACAATCAAACACATTTCTGTCCTTTTTCTGATTAAGCGAAATAAATTCTACAAATGTTATTAAAATTTTAAACACATACGCACATACAAATGAATTTCTATTAAGAAGTATATCCCCTATTCACTTTGTCATATACTCTGCTTCCTCTATGCCATCTATTTCAGACTTCTGTAGCAGGATGTGAACACTAACAACCATTACTGAATGGTAATTTTTAATCATGGGCCTACAATTCTTGTGAAAGCCAGTTGTATTGTCATTTGATCACATACTGAGAAGAATTTTGCCACACATCTGCACCCAATCAGATCTCCACCAAAGCAGGAGAATGCAAAATTTGCCTTAACATAAGGGCAGATACTATAGACATTTGGCTCCTTATATATTTATACTAGCTTGAACCCATGTTTCACTATGGTATTTAACCACAGTAAATCCAGTTATAATACTTCTGGGAAGAATTTTTGTGTGTATGTGGTTTAGGATGGGCTGTTTCATTTTTTGAATTGATCTTGTAATATAATAGCACTAGCAGTAAAGCCCGTTGTGAAAGCAATACAATGGGATCTAGAAAGAGGCTCTGGGGCAGTGCTCTGGCTTTGGGCAAACAGTGTCAATTTGCTGTGGTGAGCTCAGCAGGGTATAATGACAGAGTCCACTGTTTTCTCCAGAGGAACTGATCTCTGCTACCTGAAGAGCAGTTGTAATTGTGAGTAATCTGTAGCCCTCACCTGGAGATTGGCAACAATTGTTACCCAGGAAAAAATGGCTGGTTTGGAGGGTGGAGTCTATGGCATTCTACCTGTCTGAGGTCCCACCCCTCTGCAAACCCCACCCTCTCCAGGCTCCACCCCTCAAATCCCCAGGAATTTGTCAGCATGTAGTTGGCAACCCCATCTCCTTCCCAGCTAGCCACCAACCTACCATTATCTGCCCCTTTGACTTCAGCTGACTTCTGCCCTCCCTTCTGCAGAGCAGTTGTAATACTGAGTGCTCTCCAGCCCTCACCTGGAGATTGGCAACAATGGTTCCCTATGTGAGACTGACTGGTTTGGAGGGTGGAGTCTATGGCAGTGTACCTGTCTGAGGTCCCACCCCTCCTCAAACCTCACCCTCTTCAGGCTCCATCCCTCAAGTCTCCAGGAATTTCCCATCTGGAGTTGGCAACCCTATCAGGACTGGCCCCAATGTGTTTTCTCCCAAAGGCCAAAGTAGGTGACAGGACCAAGCTTAGTTGCCTACCAACAGGCACTGAGGGGAATGTAGGGTTGCCAGCTCTAAGGAGGGAAATACCTGGAGGTTTGGGGGGTGGATTCTGTAGAGGGCCGGGCGACGGAGGCATCGGCCTTCTGTCGCCCGCCTTGCCCCCCCAATCTCGGCCCGGGCACCCGCGGCTCCCACCAGCGGCCGCCCGACTCCAGACTCCCCCGCGGCCACTCCAGCCAGGCGACGGAGGCATCGGC
>NW_015165286.1:55743-96598 GCF_001447785.1 Gekko japonicus
GGGCGGGGGGGGGCGGAAGGACTCAGCAGGTATAATGTCATAGGGTCTACCCTCCTAAAGCAGTCATTTTCTCTAGGGGAACTGATCTCTGTCATCTGGAGATCAATTGTAGCAGTGGGAGATCTCCAGGTCCCACCTGGAGATTGGCAACCCTAGGGGGAAGTCAGCTGCACAGCAGGGGGTTGAAGAGAATGGTTTGATGGCTGCTGGGCCGAGATTGGCAACAATAGTTCCCCAGGAGCCCCATCGTAAATGCACCAAACAATTCCTCAAGATTTTCCGAAACACTACTCTGTTTTGGGCTCCTGGGGAACTTTGAAGTAGCACCAAAGCTTTAAGATCTCTCCAGCTGTCACCTGGAGACTGGCAACAGCTTGTCTGGAGTGTGGGCAGCATGGCATTGTATCTGTCTGAGGTCCCCCTCTTCCTCCTCCTCCTCAGATCCCACCCTCAGCAGGCTTCATCCCTAAAATATCCTGGAAGTTTCCAACCTGGAGTTGGCAACCCTATGTCCTGGAGTTCAAACCTGGAGTTGGCAACCATCAGCCAACGTTTATCTGCCTGTCTGTCTTTACAACCCCCCCCACACACACACACACAGCCTCTGCCTAGGGAGCAGCTGACATCATTCTCCTCTCCCAACTGAAAATTCCAACTGCCTTGCGGGGGGGGGGTGAGTTTGAGGTGTGGAATGGAGTGTAGTCCAATCAGCTTCCATATGTGAATGACCTTGGAACGCTGGCCGGGACTGCACAAAGCAGCCAATGAACCCAGCCAGTGTCTTCCGAGTGGCAGTTTTTTCGGCCTAACACTAAAGGGGCCAATTTTAGAATTCTGGCACCCACTACTCTTTTATAATAAGGGAGAGATAGTATCTGAGCTTCACAAAGGTATTTGAATAATGTGAAGTGTGTTGATGGTGAAAACCAATGAAGTGAATTTCAAAGTATAACATTTGTTGAAGGAATTACAAAGGGGAACATTGTAGTGTAAAAAATGAAGTAAGAAATACGTTCAACTTTTTCTCTCTCTACTGAAGGACCTCTTTGTACATCACATTGGTGGGTGAGCTCACTCTGGAGCAGGCCACATAGAACTGCCCACGTGAGAAGCAGTCCCCTGTAAAGTCAATTCCTGCCACCTTCTGTGTCTGTGTCTGCCCCTGGAACTTTTTAATGGTCATAGCAAAGCAGACCTTTGTTGATATCTGATACCATGAGTGCTATGAATGGTATGCATGATATGAACCCCGACTCCCCCCAGCACTGCTGGTGAGCAATGTGGCCTTGGTGACATTCCTATGGAGGGCCTTCACTCGGAGCCTGGTGCCATTGTAGAGTTTGGACAGGTTGAGCCCTCACTTTGAGGAGAAGCTTGTAGGCTGGGAAACCAGGAGGGTTGAGGGTGTTGAGGAGTCTACAGAACTGTACTCCATTTCTCTCCCTTCGAAAGAGTTAAGTAGAGTTTCATTAATGATGGCAGCCTTGTCATTCTCAAATAGCTGACCAACAATCACCAGAGCTACCTCATTTGCTTTTGGTGCATTGAAGCGACCTCCAAGCTTTCAAGCTGCATGGATGACGACTTCGAATGTCTTGCATGTTGGAGGTACCATGTCCATGGCAGTCTTCAGGTCCTTTATGTAGCTGTTGATGTCCTGTAGCATCTTCTGCAGTTGTTTGACCAATTCCTGTTTGATGACAGGAATGTTGCTGCATCTCAAGCACAGTTCTTTTTCATCCTTTTCATCCTCGCCCACAAAATAGATTTGCAGGAATTGGGTTTGAGAGCACAGTAGAGGCTCATATTGTCAGAGAGGCTGTTTCATGGCCCATCTCCTCCTCCACTGAATCCTTAAATGTGTTGTCCACATCCTTAGGCAAAACTGCTCCAATATGTAAGACTACTGGAGCGTCTAGCAGAGGGACCTGAGGTCTTCCATGTTGCCTACCGGAAAGGCAAAGACCTCTTTCCTATGCCTGCAAGAAAGTGACGTTGCCTGAAACTGCCCATTCTGCCTTTAGCAGGTAATCAAAGAATTCAGGGAATGGACAAACTGATAACTCTTTGGATTGTGTCTTAAAACCTCTAGTATCTAAAATTTCTTGAACCTGATGATCTTGGTTTTTCTGTTGTATCCAACTGGAAGTTAAGAGAAAGAAAATATAGCCCTGACCTGGATAGCCCAGGCAAGCCCAATCTCATCAGATCTCAGCAGCTAAGCAGGGCTGACCCTGGCAAGTGCTTAGAAGGGCGACCTCCAAGGACTATCAGGGCTGGGATGCAGAGGCAGGTAATATCAAGCTACCTCTCTGAAATGTCCTAGCCCAACTAGGGGTCGCCAGAAGTCACCATGACTTCCAGGCTCACAAGTACACACACACAAAGTACTGAGAGAGAGAGAGAGAGAGAGAGAGAGAGAGAGAGAGAGAGAGAGAGAGAGACTTTTTTAATCTCCAGAAATGTTCCAGCTCGAAAGGCTTAGAAGAATTTCCCTAGGAAAGGCCTAGGAGAATTTTCTGACCATTCCCCTTCCCCTTTATCAGAGTTTGTTGCCATAGATCCTATGGTTCAAAGGAGCTCCTTCACCCTCAAACCCAAGCCTGACACAGGTGGTGAGGGAGAAAGGGAACAACTCTTTTGATTAGCTCTCAAAGGACTGATGTCATTGGTGCTAGCGTACTTATGGGAGAGATCATCCACAGCCACTGCTTGAGCAGGTACTCCTGGCAATGGAAAGGCCAACATGATTCCTGGATGTGTATACACAGGGTTGGGGAAGGCCCAGGCTGGGCTACAGGCCTCCATCCTCCAATCAGCAGAATTACTGGAAGCCTCAGGTCTGCCAGTTCTGACAGCAGCCCATGCCACTGCAGATGCATCCACCATTGGCCAGTCTCTCATGCAATGGGGCCCTTCCTCAAGGTCTTTCCATCTTCCATTCCAATAAGGTAAGGACTCCAAAAGAGCTGTTCTAAGCTCAGGCCCAGAGATCTCTGCTGGGCTCTTTCTGTGCAATTGGGGGCTGGGTGTGGAACAACCCAAAGCTTCAGGTCCGCCAGCACTGATGGCAGCTTGTGCTGCTATAGAGGTTTCTGCCATTGGCCAACCTCTGGTGCCTGGAGCCTCAGGCAGGAGAGGCTTGTCTTAACAATCTCTCTCTCTCTTTCTTTATAAGATGGGTGATGGGGCCTTTCTTCAAGGCTTTTCCATCTCCCGTAGCTATTTATTTATTTATTTATTTGTTTGCTTATTGTTTCAACTTTTACCCCGCCCTCCCTGCTGAAGTAGGCTCAGGGCGGCTTACATAAAAACCAATAAAATAAGATACATATCACAATAAATACATACGACATAACATAAGACCGTTAATATATCAATGGCGGTACAGTATAATAAAGGCAAGAGTCTCCAAGAAAGTGAAGCTAGGCTCAAGCGACCTGCTAGAATGGTAGGGCTATAAAACTGTAGGGTCAGCCTTTCTCTGAGCCAATACAGTCTACACAAATTTGCATAGCCCTGCCTGAAGTGAGAGGAGATGTGACCATTTGGAAGACTTCCCTCACTGAAGGAGGAGCCTAAAATTCCTACTCATCCCAAATGGTAATTGGCTAATCCTATCCTGGGTGGGCAAAAGTACATGGTAATTGCCTACATTAATGTGAGTGGTGCTTTCTCATGCACTTTCTCTTTATTGACTGTATGCCTTGTGACACATTTAAGCTATAGGCTGGCGCAAAGCTATAAGCTGGCACAATGAGAACCATGGCACCAATTAGGCCATGAATTGATAGATTTTAATTTGCTTTATACCCATCCTCCAAAACATGTTTTTATAAGTTGGCATCTAAATATTTTTTAAAGGCTGGGTAACATCTATATCTCATAATTTCAGCATACCTATCAAACATCTAGACTACAAAAACATTAGCATCGTTCCAAGAAAATAATAGTATGACTTGAACATTTTATGCTTCTTCACCCTTTTTATTTTTGGAAAAGTAGATGTATAAGTTTTAAAAATCCCTTCTTGCTTGATGAAAGATTTTTAAATGAACAACTCATCTACTTGCATGCATTTTTTTCTGTAGCTCCACCTGAGTGGAAGCAAGTGATTTGACCCATGATTTACTCCCATTGAATTTAGCATCACATCCAGAACTAACATAGGTCTGTTTATTCTAAAGTAATTCCCAATGATTTGATATTGCCATCTTCCTTGAATATGAATAGGATTGTAGGGTGTATCCATGTATTGGTAACATACCGATAATAGGGTTTGGGTCATAAGCAATCACTGTAAAATTTTGAATTTATTTATTTACAAGCAGGAACCCACAAGGACTTGTGAGGTAAGTCTTCTTCCTCACTATTTCCCCTCTGCTTTCCTTGAAAGCCCCCATAGCTTCCCCCCCCTTTCCTATCCTCTCCTTCCCATTCACCAACTGGGTTACCTTTATCTCCTCTGCAGCTTCAGTTTTTTGCCCTTCCCCATCCCTGGCACCCTCTGACCAGGAAACCTATGGCCCATCTGCCTCACATGCACTACTCTGTGAAGGGTGCCACTATCTCCCATGGGACAAAAAAGCAGGGTATAAATATCTAAATGCATGACTAAAGCTGTAATCAAAACCTGAGCCCAGGAAAATCAAATCTCTGGGAACCTAAGGGAAAAGGGAAAAAAAGCTTCCTTCATAACTCATGTTATTCAGGATGGGCTTTGAAAATCACCCCCACATATATTTATGGCAATGGCAGATATATCCCTTAGTCTCCTTTGCTTCCATTCAGATAAAGGTTGTTCAAAAAGTGGTCAAGAGAAATGAAGCAGAATGATAAAGAGCAACTACAACTTCGTCTGGAGCCAATGGCTGAGAGTTGCAGTCTGTAAATCTTTTAAATAAACAAATACACTCTCCCTCTCATCTCCCAGTGTAAGCCCAAGGCTAACTCTAGCATTATAGCTCTCTATTTGCATCATTAAGGTATACGTAGGAAAAATGGATGAAGGCCCAAGAGGCAAGTCTTTGTAATTCAGAAACTGTCAGGCACAAGCCAAATTTGTATTGCTTGCAGTAGAAACACATGATATAACCTTTCCTGGGCTTTACCATTCTGATTGCAAGACAGCATTCTGTGTTTTAATGTGGTCCCCATTTAAGCAAGTCTACCTAGTCATATAAACATAGTGTGTTAGGCTAAGGGAGATATCCTAAACAGTTCTACTCAGACATAAGTCCTATTTTATTCACTTAATTGATACCCTAATTTCTTTCCCCAATGGGGACCCAAAATAGCTTAGAACATTCTCCCTTTCTCCATTTGAGCCTCACAACAACTCTGTGAGGTAGGTGAGACTTTGGCTGTGGTCACACTGGAGGCTTGGCATGGTATGGTGGCACCTCAAATTGCACCAGTTCAAAGTGTAGCAGAGCATTTCATCCAGACTGCATACCCTGTGGCGGGTTACCCATGCAGCCATCCCATGGGGCAGCATCTACATTAATGTTGAGCTTCAACCATAGGCCAAGCTGTAAGGGTGGGTTTTATTTAAATGCAGACAGATGGATGTGCATATGCATCCATGCACACATGCACATACAGGCAACAACTTACAAAAAAACAGTGGCAGAAATAGATCTGCAAGTTCAGACATCCCTTCAAGGTCCCTTTCGCTGCAAGAGAGTTCAGATGTCGGAAAAACTCAGAGGGAACCATGAACAACCCATTAATACTGGACTTCCCCAGGTATCTGTTTATTCCACTTCCATTGCAGAACAGCACCGGCTGCCAACGACTGTGCTACAGGAGGCAAATATCCTTGTCTGGAGGGGTCCATTTATTCACTCAGGTTAACACCACTATAGTGCCACAAAATGTTTGTGTGACCACAGTCCTAGAGTATGTGACAGGCCCAAGGTCATCAGGCAAGCTTCTATAGCAGAGTACAGATTTTTGGAGACCTGGGTTTGAATCCCCACTCTGCTATGGAACTAATGAAGAAAAGAAAAGGATTGTTGGATTTTCATGGAAAAATTGGGTAAAGAAAAATTATAATTTTTTTTAACAACCCTAGAAAAGTTGCACTAATTTTTGGATTACTTCAGTATCTTGCATGATCAAGCTCTTACTCTACCAGGTGCACAATTCTGAGTCATGCAGTGTCCCAGGCTGGCAAAATTCATAAATACCTACTAGATGATGTTGCTAGAATCTGCTACATGCATCTTTACACTAATGTTGCTTTAATATATTTTACTAGATCATGGATTGCATTAACACAAATGAAAGAGGTTTTAATTGCATTCAAAATAGTTTCCCATAAAATAGTCTTAAAAGCATTTTGCGTTTATAGCGAAGCAGTTTCGTATTTGGCTGGAAACCAAATGGACTCAAATTAGTTTTAAAAATTAGGTGTCAAAATAAATGAAGGTGAAAGTGGAAGACAAGTTAATTACTCTGGATCATTAGATTCAATTTTTTAGGTTCAGTTTGCAAAGGAGAATGAAATAAACATACCTTAGTCCAGTCCTAATCTAGTAAATTATTCTGTGGGTTGTATCCAGACTAAATTTTTCGATGGAGAACAGAATTTTCCTGGCTCTTCCTTCCCACTGCAGGCCACTGATCTCCTCAAAATATTGTTTCTGGAAGAAAGGTGGCCCTGAGGAATGAGGAGGGTCTGCATTGGGAAGTGGCAGTCAGTGGAAATAGCCAGATTAGCCTTGACTAAATATAAGCATTTTTAACTCACCTGTTAAATGACAGCTACATCAGCTGAGAACTCTCTTGTAGAAATGCTTTTCTTCAGAAATTTTGCAGTATCAAATAATAATCTAGTGCAAACAATTTGCACATAGCTTACTTGTAAACAGAGGACAGCCCCAATACACACAGGTTCTTGGAGTAGTGAAATCCGTTATCCTATTTCCTGCTAGAGACAAAGCTCATAGAATCCCGAGCCCTGCATTTATAGAGTGTTACCCACTCTCATATCTTCCTGTAGCCTGATTTTCCTGGTGTAGTCCTGATTTAGCTACTTCTGTCTCAGCTAAATCATCACTTCCAGATGTTGACTTTATTCAGAACATTTGAGTGGGTCTTAACCCACTATTCAGCAAATTTGAGTGGGTGCTAACTGTGAGGTGAATTTTTCTCTGTGTGACCCCCTTAAATGTGTGTTGCTTACACCCCACCCTCAGTTCATCTCACTATGGTGTTGTCCACTTACCAAAGGTGAGGATAAGCCGGCCAAAGCTGGTGGAAATACACTACAAGGTTACTTAATTAAACAAAACAACTTTTATTAAGAATTACCAAGGCTAAAATACCAGGCATGAGGCCAGCTGGGCACTCAGCTGAAATTCAAACAATACACTTGAAAAGTACTCAGAACGAAGAGTGATTCCAGCAAGAGTACTTTATTTAGTGAAGAACAAGACGAAAACCCCCGGCACGCAGGCCGGTATATATACACAGAAACCCGCCACCAAAACACACCCCCTAGTCACCCTATAGGTTATTTACAGTGGCCGAGAGTCCCATTGGCTCTCGGCCGCGGACCTGGCCCTCTGGTTGGTGCGGGCTAGGATCCGCTCCGCTATTGTTCTGCAGGAACGAAGCTTTGGGCTTGTGCTTGACCGCATGGCCCAACGGTCGCGCACGTGGTAATGGCGGATACATTACAACACTAAATATGCTTCCTAAAGAGATAAAGGTTACATACACAGACAAACAAAGTTTTCCCACCCTAACATGCACAAGAGCTCCCAGGCAGATTCAATTGATTCTCAGGAGCAGCAATTCTCCCTGAGTCTCAAGGAATCAGCCACGAAATGGTGAAAGGCACCTGAATTTATACAAAAGTGATCAATGATTTCACAATGGCTATTACATGTGTAAATTACAATGATTGACACAATTGCTTTGATAATGGTGGGCTCTCCCTGCAGCAAGGAATGTCTCACAGATCTCAAGTTTTACACTGTCAAAATATTTCATCTGCAAAACCTTACATTCTGAATGACACTATAAGTCTGTTTATGTTTCCTTGATGTGCAGAATGTTCTTTGTGTGCTGGGTACTTGAAATAAACCAGACATGGTGCTTATCTATAGCTTGTAACTAGCAGTGTGAATTACTGCATCCTTGGAATCATTACTTTGCTAATGTGAAAACCTGCCTAGCCAAATGGTTGCTCTATAAGAAAGTTTTCTTTCTTATTGGTTTCACATCTATAGACCATTCAAATTGATACTAACTATGGGAAAGGAATATATGTGTCCTTTCCTGCATACGTGACAGAGAGGGGGTATTCTCAGACAAAGAAAGGAAGAAAGCATTGCATTTTGGGAGTTTGGTTCTGTGTGCTGCAAGCTGCTTGCTTGTTACAAAAGACAGAGACTACAAATATGATTTGTTTATAAAGGGTTCAATTTTCAGACCCAAACCCACAATTTCTTACAGCGCTAACTTTTACCCTCATCTGGTGCTAACTTTTATTCTCATCCTTTGCTTATGCTGTCCAGTGGGAACAGAGTTTTTAGTTTAGAACAGTGCTGGGCAGAAGGTAGATCAAGATCTACCAGTAGATCCTGGGCTGGGTCATGGATATGATGGATCTCCTAAAGCAGGGGTGTCAAACATGCAGCCCGGGGGCTGGATCAGGCCCCTAGAGGGCTTCTATCAGGCCCGCAGTGGAACTGGCTGTCTTCTGTTTCTTCTTCCAATTCTGCTACTGCTGTGTCATTGTTAGTTTGCAGCTTACAGATACACACCTGAACAACATACTCAAGATTGCAACAGCACAGTGTCCAGTCTCGGCGATTGTCATGGCAGTTGTTTTCTCATGGGGATCTGGGAGAAACCTGCTAGTGCCTATAGCTGGGAGGGGGTGCAATTGTCCGCACCACCCAGGAGTCCTTGGGTTGGACTCCCAGCCATGGGGTGCTAGAGAGCTCTCCCCCAGCACGTCCAGCTGGAGAGGGGGGGGCTCCTCCAAGCCCCACCGGTCCCACCATGGAGCATCCTGAATGGGAACAAGATTAGCACACCAGAGCAAGCATATGGTGATCAAACGATTTTAAATGCAAGAGGGCAATCGTTGAAAATGTGAGTCTAAGTACAAGCAAAAATACCAAAAAATAGCGTGCCCCCCTGAAAGAAAATGGGGGGAGGGGACTCCCCCCGTTAAGAACCGTTTACAAGCCATTCCAAAGCCAGAAAAAGGGGGGGCTTACAGTAAAAAGTGATTGGACTGAAATAAAGAGACTGTGAGAACTTACCGCATTGTATAAGAGCTTCCAGAGACTTTGACAAACTTGGAACAAAAGTAAACAATTCTCAAACATGGCGCCGCCTGTGAAGGATCCTAAAGACAAGCAAGCGAAAGTTAAGCTTCCTCCCGGAAGTTCCAGCCCTGTAAGTTCTGTTCCTAGAGAGGACTCAACTGTGGAACTCCAAAGTTTGCTGTCAGAAGTGTTTCGCCCCCTGCTGGAGAAAATTACTGCTACTGACAATAAGCTCGATGCACAACAAGCACAAATGGCTGCAAATATACGGAAAATAGAAAAAATGGAGATGACATTTGAGCAACTTCAAAGCGAAATAGATATGGTCTTTAGATCATATTCAGAATTTATCAGTAATAATAATCTGCCAGGGAAAGTCACAATAAGATTCTCCTGAAAAAAAGTGAGAGATCAACTATTGAAAGCGACCAATGGAGTTATCTTGAAGATAAAAGACAAAGACATAAAAGTTTTGAAAGATGTTCCATTCGAGATAAGAAGGAAGAGAAGGAAATATAGAGACTTGGTTTCATTTCTACAAAGTCACAACGTTTCCTACAGATGGTTAATACCCGAAGGATTAATCTTCAGATATGCAAATGGCAAAGAAAGGATTGACTCTGTTGAAAAGGCCTGCAAGTTTTTGTGTCAACATGGTCACCCAGCAGGAGAAGGAGTAACCGATGGCTCCAAAGAAAGCAAGGAAGAAGGAGAGGCTGGATCTTCTGATGAGGACTCAGACTTTAAATTGGGGGCTTTTGGCCCCAAACCAAGCTATCAATTGAGACACAGAAAGGGGAAAAATAGATTGTTAATGCACACTGGAGTACCTAAAACATGCTTATTTTATATCGATATTCACAGTCTTTTTATGAAGTTAGAATTGTTGGTGAAATATCGAAATGTTTTACCAGATAGATGATCACTTTCAACTAAAGTTAACTTGCATTTAAGAGGGAAGGTAATTCTGTAAAATGTTTGTATGATCACCAGTTCTTGGGTTTTTAGAGGGTTTTCTTTACTTTCTCCTATAGATTGTAGTCCCCCCTTCCCATTTTTTCTGTTTGTAGTTTTTAGTTTGTAGTTATTAGAAAATGCAATAAAAAAATCCCCTACGGGGGCAAAAAAAAAAGATTGCAATAGTACAGACATTCTGATGCAATAGTTCAAAGCAAGAGGTTTCAGTTATCAGACACTGTTAAATAAACAAAATATTGCAAGCGTGCTAATGTTTTAAGCATGTTTTTATTTTAAGTTAAAAAAACCCCTTTGTGTTCATGTCTTTAATAAAGTTTATATCTCCGCTACCTGGCATTACATTTTATGACACACATGGCCCTCATAACAAATGAGTTCGACACCCCTGTCCTAAAGTATTCTTCAGTGCCCAGTGCTCCTTGGCATAGTCTTCTACACCATCCTGTTTTCCAGAAAGTTCCCATCATTATAAGGACTGGCCTCTAGGCCAGTTTTGTTGGCTATACTACAGCCATTCCTCTCTAATGAAGTCATGAATATGGATACAAATTGCTGTTCTTTAGACTGTAAATAAGATGGGGTAATTGTTTATCAGCCTCAGTGTTCCTCATCAGTAAAATGGTACCATTGATTGTCGGTAACCAGGCCTTTGTGCAACAATTTTTAAGGTTTTATACTGGAATCTCCAATGTGAACTTGTAGTTGTATAGGCAGATGGGGCTCCACTGGTGCCAGCACTGGAGGTTAGGAGTTTGGGAGTGCTCTTAGATGCCTCCCTCGCAATGGAGGCCCAGGTAGCAGCCACTGCCAAATCAGCATTTTATCACCTTTGGCTGATCAAGTAATTGGTTCCCTTCCTCGAATGCAATGACTTGGCAACAGTGATCCATGTGATGGTATTTTCCCCTGCTTTCAGGGGTGTTCCAGCAACCGCTTTCAGGATTGCATCCCTGACATGCCTCTTTGAGAATCTTACCACAATTTCACCAGGCAGATTATTTTTCTTTATGTAACCTGAATATGATCTATAGACCACATCCATGTCATTAAGTAGCGATTCCACCGTCATTTCTGTCACTGGGGCTCATCACTTCTTTAAGATTCTCCCCTCTGTTATCTGGCACGCCCTGGAAACGAAGGATCATATTGGCCTTTTCCATTTGGACTTGCAACAGTTAATCTTCCTTGGAGATTTGTTTCCTTTCCAGCTTTTGCACTTTCTTCTTCACTTTCTGTGTAGTTACAGCCACTTCCTTTACCTTCTCAGTATCTTGCTTCATTATTTGTATCAAGTCGCTTATCTGGGGATTGTCATGCAGTAATGCATTGAGTAACTACAGACATCTGTTCCTTGAAGTTATTCAGATGTTCCAGCAGAGGGTGCATATAATCCGCTATAGACTTTGCCACCTCACTGGTAACTTCCAGTTTTGGGATCTCAGACCCTTTCGCTTTCAAAAGTCTTTCTTTGTCCTTCTTCTCCACCATCTTTGTCGCTTGTTTACTTTCACGAATTTTTAAAAAGTCTCTGAATGTGTGCTTGACCGCTTAGATTCGCTTTGGTAAGTACTTCTAGTCAGTTTCCCTTGTGTTTTCTTCCACTCCCCCCCTCAATCACTCAAACGTTTGTGCGCATAGGAGGCGTCCCTCCCCCGCTCGTTCCCCCCCCCGTTCGGTGGGGTGGGGAGCTATCTTTTCCCCTTTAAACGCTTCAGAATTGACTCACATTCATAATTGGTCATTCGACCTCGCTTTCATTTCATTTCTGCCGCGTAATCTCCTGCGCTTGTCTCGGTCAGCGTCACTAAGTCCATATGGTCTCACAGCATGGAGAACTGTCAGACCGAAGAGGCGCCTCAATTCTCCAGCATTTCGCCGTCGAAGAGGTGACCTCTTATAAGTTCCATGGCCAGGGTCCCTTTGCCGGGCCCCGGGGGGGTTGCGAGCCTGCACACCCCCTTCTTCAGCTGAAGCACAGCTTCACCCTCAGGAGGTCTGGGAGGTGAGTCTGCTAGCATGCCTCCATAAACCAGAAGTCCCACCGGCTGGCCCTTTTGAGTCTAAAAGTGGCCAGGCTAGCAACAACCAGGGCCAGGACTTTTTCGGTGGTGGCTCCATTCTGGTGGAATGAGCTCCCAGAGGAGACCAGGGCTCTGTGGGAACTTTTGCAGTTCTGCAGAGCCTGTAAAATGGATCTCTTCCACCAGACTTTTGGAGCCGCAGCCACTATTAACAACTGATAGCTTAAGGCGGGAGAGCCCTGCCCTTATGGGATTTCTAACTACAGCCTGAGCTAGCTGCCTAAGATGATCTAAGAAGATCAAAGAGCCGAGTGCAAAGAGGGAGAATTAAGTAACAACAACTACTGTGAAATTACTGAAACCAGCATATTATGTTTTATGGCTTAACTGGTTTTAGAATTGTTTAATTGTTGCTGTTTATTTATTTTATGTGTATTGCAAATTTTATGTTGTTTTATGTAAGTTACCTTGAGCCAGCCTTGGTTGGGAGGGCGGAGTTGAAATTTAATCAATCAATCAGATAGCACAGCATATGGATCATGTGGTACAGCAGGGAATTGTGATTGGCTCTGCCATCTGGGGGCAGGGGCCAAGCATCACTTTTTTCATCCCAGAACAAACTAGTAACAGTCTTCCACACACATCACAATCTTATCTCTTCCATATTTACAACTGCATGACTAATAAAAAGTTGCTATTTGAATTCTGCAATTACATTATCTACATTTCTGAAATTATGCCATGGCATACACTGTAGCTTTAATCCTACGTATCCAGTTTCTCCCTTCTTCCACTTGTTTTGTTTAATATAATATCCAGCCTGGAGACGAGTCCTTGAAAGTTCCCTGCCACATTTTTGTAACAATTTAGTGGGTATTATGATATTGACTAAGTTTTCAGGGTTGTTCTTTAAGTATTCTAATCGACTGACACAACTGCAGACATCTTCTAAACAGACCAGATCACTGTAAAACTGTATTTTTCTGACTTTTTTCATTGCAAAATCATGAATTATCTCCCCATAGTCAATTTCTCTTGCAAGTTCACACTCAATGTGCAAAATGGCTTTCCTGTCCTTGCCTTAGAGTAGAATACCTACGGTTATTGATAAGTGCTAACTTGCTGAAATTTCTTTCAGCTTGTGACACTGACAGTGTACAAAAAACCCTGCAGGGTTACCATACTTCAGAGAAAATTAGTTGTAGGGTTTTTGAAAAATCTTATTTAATGAGGTGAAGTAGTTCTCTCTTCTTGGAAATCTTACACTTGAGAAGAAATTCAGGAAAAATATGTCTACCAATTTTTTTTGGCATAGCTGTTGCTAGCTTCTGTATCTCTGCAGAAATCAGAATGCCAGAGAGAGCAATTTTTTGATGAATAGAATCTTTTCTCAGGCCACAAGCTTGGATCTAAAAATATGAATCAGATACTGTAGCACTACTGTGTCCTGCTCATTGTAATCGTTCTTCTGAAGGCAGTGGTGCTAATGGTGATCTTGCTGGGTCACCTTTTGAAAGCAATTGATTGGACTTGCAGGGTGTATCTGGCAACTTTTCTTCATCATCTCTTGTTATAACTCTACCGATGTTAAAATCACTTTCATATAGTTTTGGTTCATCTGTTTCCCCTGTTAGTGTATCAGCTGAGCCAGACTACAAAATGGCCTTGTTTGTTTTGAAAATCTGGAGTAGTGAGAGGCGCCCTTTACTTTCTTTTAGTTCTGCTAGATTCAAGTCTAGTAGCACTTCAGAGACCAACAAGATCAGGGGAGGAATAAGCTTTTGAGAGTCAAAGCTCCCTTCATCAGATACGCTAAGGTGCTACTGGACTCAAATCTTCTGCAGACTGGCATGGCTACCCTCTGAAACTATTTCCTTTTAGTTCCCTTTGCTTAGCCTCATTTTTTTGGGCCCCCCGGAGGGGATTTTTTATTGCAATTTTAATAGACTACAAACTACAACGAAAAATTGGGAAGGGGTAGCTACATCTAGGGAGAAAGGAAAGAAAACCACTAATAACTAAAACCCCAAGTATAGGAGATCATAACAACAGCTTATATAAAGGTTAATCTTAAATTGCTAGTATTACTTTGAACATAGTCGGTTATGCTTAATTATTTTTTTATCCATTGATTTAACTGTTTAAGAGAACCCCCAGAGCATCCCGTAATAAAACTAAAGGTTTAAGGCACAATTTAGAGTCCTTCAGCCTTCATTTTGTCTTATCTTTTCTAATCCTCAATTTATATGCACTTTTGGGGGCAGCCACCCCCTTATTGGAAAGAGAGTCCTCGTTGGAAGACACCGAGTCCAATTAGCCACTGGATTTGCTGTCATCTTCTTCCTTCTCGACCTCGGCTGTCTCTCCCAGCTGCACTCTCAGGAACTCGCGTGCTTTGGGGACAGAGTCAATCTTTTCTTTTTTATTGTGTAGTTTGAAAATGATGAATTCTGGAATTAACCATCTGTTAATTGGTCTTTATATTTCTTTCTCTTTTGCCTTATTTCAAATGGGATGTCTTTTAGAATCCTGATGGTATTGTCCCTGATTTTCAAGGGTGTTCCTGCAGTTGCTTTCAGGATAGAATCCCTCACATGCCTCTTTGAGAATCTGACCACTATTTCCCCAGGCAGATTCTTCTTCTTGATGTACACGGAATAGGATCTGTAGACCACATCCATTTCACTTGCAAGATATTCTGCTTTCAAATCTGTAACTGGGGCTAATACTTCACTGAAGAGTTGCTTTATATTCTCGCCTTTTAATTCTGAGACCCCCTTTAAACTGTAGGACCAAATTTGCTTTTTCCGTTTGCAGCTGTAAAAGTTGTGATTCTTCTGAAGCTTGTTTCTTTTCCAGCTTTTGCACCTTTTTCTTGACTTTTTTAGTTTTGGTGTCCATTTCCTTCACCTTCTCAGCCATTTGCTCCATGATTTTTAAGTTCTCAGTCAGTTGGAGCTGTTGAGTTGCAAGTTTCTGGTGTAGAGTTGTCAGCTGTTGTTTGATGTTAGTCATCTGGTCCAGCAGAGGATGCAAGGAATCTGCCAACATTTTGGAGAACTCTGACCTCTTCCAGTCGAGGGCTCATGTTCCCCACTGGTTTCACTTTTGCTAGTTTGTCTTTCTCTACCCTCTTGCCCGCCATCTTTATGGATTGTTTACTTTTATGAAAACTTGCTAAAGTCTCTGAAATTCGCCCATATGCTTATCTGCGCTCTGGTAAGTCTCTCAAAACAGATTTCAATGCTTTTTCTTCTGCTCCCCCCTTAGTATTTCATTATTTAGTTCATGCGCATGGGAGGGGCCCCTCCCCCACTCACTTTTCTCGCTGTTCCTGGGGGTAGCTTTCTTTTTAAATTCCGTATTCACTTTAACCCGACTCACTGTTCATTGATGGTCATATGACCTCGCTCGGAACATGTTCAAAACGCTCAATCTCCGATGCTTGTCCTGGTCAGCGGCTCTAGATCCATACAGACACTCAGCGGCAGGACCGTCAGGGCAGAGGAGTGCCTCAATTCCCCAGCATCGTGCTGGCGGTTGTCCCTCAAAACCCCATGGCTAGGAGCCTTTTGCCAAGGCTCTGGGGGGGGGTGACCTGTAACCCCCCTCCTATCTGCTGGTGCGCAGATCACATCCCTGAGAGGTCCGGGAGATGTGTCCACCAGCATGCTGCCATAAACCGGAAAAAAATAGCTTAGCCTCATATTTCTGATTGCCTATTGCTTCCACTGTCCTGGGATTAATTTCCCTAATACAGTGTTTTGTCCCTCTTACCAGCTGTCTACCCCTGCTGCCTATGCACTAGTAATTCTAGGACTGATAGTCCTTTAACAGTATGTTATATAGGAAAGGACAAATCTCCATCTCCCAAACTATGCATACTAGTCTTGCACATTGTGAGCCAGTGTGGTGTAATACTTAGAGAATTAGGATAGAAATACCCAGTTTTGAATCTCGGCTCTACTGTGGAAGTTGCTGTGAGACCTTGGGCCAGTCAACCTAACCTACATTGCAGGATTGTTGTGAGAACAAAACAGAGGAGAGGAGAATGATGTTGGAAGCCACTTTGGGTCCTTTTTTGGGAGAAAGGAGCAGCATAAATATAGTAAATATAGTTCTCTCTGTCAGAGTCTTGCAAAAACAGTCTCAACAATGTTCCTTAACTAGGATCAAGTTTATTGAGAAGTAGAAGCAAGTCAGTCTGGTTACACGGTTAGTGTCAGAACTGGGGTCCCAAGTGGTAAAGGTACAGTGATACACAATTCGAACTGAACCCTTGATGCAGGTAAACCAATAAGCAGAGCAAGAAATTGCGCCTAAAACTAACAAGCCTAGGTTCCCAACAAAGCTTGCAGAGAGGAGTGCCAAGGGCATTTGTCTGAACTACAGGATAAGATGGTGAGTGGGAATCAAAAGACAAAATACCAAAGGCATGAAGAAGAGTCTCATCCCCCCCCATCTGCGATAGCAGCATAGCTGACACTCTCTGTTCTAGAGAAGGACCTGAGCTGTGCTGAACCAGGGATTCACCGTTGAGAATGTCAAATGATCAGCTTTAAAACTGCTTCTCATTGGTTCCAACAAATAACACAAGATCTGGAAACCTCATATAAGTATACATTTTAGTGATAGGGAAATGAATTTCTATAAATATCCTCAAGTATGTTCTAAATTTAGCCTCATTTTTTCCTCATGATAATAGTAGTACAGCATAAGCCAGCTGAGCTTTCTGGATTCTGGGTCTTACTAGCATGTACAATCATTTGGACCTGAGGGAGTCATTTTTCAACTGGCTCAGACCAGTAAATCATAGAGCTCAAAGGAAAAAAAGGTAGCTTCCTGAAAGGTAAAGTAGACCCTCATCTCTGGTTTAGAAGAATAGCTTGCAGTGGGCATAATCAGAAACACCTCCTGACATTTGACAAGTGAATGCTGCAGGCTTGCTATTATTTCCTGCTGTATTGCTAGCAGTAGTAGAAGAAAATGACGGAGACCTTGGGGGTGCTTTGTGCCTCCCAGTGGGAATCTGATTGACGAAACTGAAAGCGAAACAGGTGACAATGAGGAGTCTTTCTTCTTAGGAAGCAGGCTTCAAGCTTTTCTTCATGTTTACATAATCATCCTGCTCCAGGCTAGAATGCGCATACACCTCCCCTTTGAAAGAAAACACAGGAATGAAAGGGAATGATGAAAGATTGTTTTCTTGCAGTATGTGTCCTTCACCTGAATTCCTTGTTCCCCATCCATCTGAGCATCTACAACCTTCACAGATCTTCCCTCTTTGGAAAATTCAATGTTTCCAAAAGGGCAACCCCTTTAAATTGCTGCTTGTTCACTGCTAATGTTTCAAAGGAAGTTAGCATTAGGGGTGTGCATTCAACTTTACCGAATGGAATAAATACATGAAAAATAAGTTATTAGTATTTTTTCAGGTATGTATTCAGCTGAATCAGATTCTGATTTGGTTACCAATAAGGTGCTCCCAAATAAAAGCCAGTCTTATTTGGCTTTTATTTGGGTGCCCATCCCTGAATCAGGGAGGAAATGGAAAACTGATTGTTGCTTCCCCAGCCAGCCTGCCACAGTATTTTTAGTATTTTTTCAGGTATGTATTCAGCTGAATACATTCAGCTGAATCAGATTCTGATTCAGTTACCAATAAGGTGCTCCCAAATAAAAGCCAATCTTATTTGGCTTTTATTTGGATGCCCATCGCTGAATCAGGGAGGAAAGGGAAAACTGTTGCTTCCCCAGCCAGCCTGCCACAGTGGCTAGCTGGAGAAGTTAAGGGGAAGCATCTTTAAAAGCCTCCCCAAACTGTCTTCACTTTCCCCAGTGGCTGGCTGGAGATGCAAAGGTTGAAAGTGGAGGGAATGAAAATGACCTACTCTACCTTCCATTTCCTCCCCAGCCAACCTGCCATGGCAGGGTGGCTGGGGAAGGAAAGGCAGCAGCAACATGGCTGGGGGAGGCATTTAAATGCCATCCCCTCCGTTCTCCAGCCAGGCTGCCCTTCTCTGGAGTTGTGCCAAAGCAGTGGCACTATCTCTTCATTGTACCCTATGGCCCCATAGGGTACAATTGAGAAATCATGCCACCACTGCAGGGTGACTCCATAGAGAAGGGGCTTAAAGTTTCAACCCCTTCTCTGGCGTCATGCTGCAGCAGTGGCACAATCTCTCCATTATACCCTATGGTTGTGGTGCGACTCGAGAGAGAAGAGGTGTGACTGTACCTCTCTTTTATTTTGTGTGTGGTTAGGTGTGATGTAGTTTTAAATTTCTTGTTGTTTCTTTCTCTCACTCGAAGTATTTATCGCTGCCACCAGTAATTTAATTCCAGTCTTTAATTAACCTTTACCACAGTATTGTGCCCAAGCTCTAAAGCTCCTTCGTTGGATTATGTGGTTCTGAGGATAAGACTCTGGGTTAACAATAAACAAGATAAAACTTTATTGATAAAAGAAGTGTATTGGTTATAAGACGTTTTGTTAAGTTGCTTAGTAAAATCTCTCACTTTTTACTCAGGTCTCTGTCAGCTTTTTCCCCTCACACTCTTATAATATTCTGACAATATTAGATTTTGTCTAAATTGCCCCTCAAGTATTTTTTCTTCCTCCTTTAAAATCTTAATGCCCTTCACAGTACTTCTATATGATTTTAATGAGAAGACTGCTTTTCAGACTCTGTAGATTGACCACAACTGACAGCTGATGACTGCTGACTTCAAACTTCAAACTCAAACTTCAAACTGAATGCTATGCTTTCTCTCCACACACACACCTCCTAGTTCCACCCACACACTCTCAGTCACTAACCAATCATCTCACTTACTCATCTCCCTCTTTTACCTCCCTTGTTCTTCTGACACAACCATTTAAAGAAACACACACATATAACTTGAAATCATTACAAGAGGATTAAATTTTAAACATTGAAATATATAAACCAAACTTTACCTGATATATGGGCATCAGTCTGACAGAAAGGGCTACTTTTTAAAATTTGAAACCAATTCCCAAAAACGAGAGTCGTTCTTTTCAGAGACTGCTCATTCTAGCGCTGTCCATAGAAGTTTGCTGTGATCTAGTTTCTATTGTTTAATTACATTTTTATATTGAGACCTAAGTTTTAGAAGCTGAGACATCAGCACCCCATCACTATTTTGCCTTACTTGTCTCATGAAATAAACTAATTCTTTTTAAAGTGCCTTACATTCATGATCATACCAGCCATTTCATGCATGCAGTATCAATTTCAAGGGCCTATTATTTATAAGTAAGGGCTTAAGTTGGATGTTAATATCCTTGAAGATTTTTATGGCATCAGAGCTATGCTTTAAAAGCACTGATCTTAATGAGCTCAGCTCTGGACTTGCTAAAGTTTGAGAAAGTATATTACATATTTAAATATGCCTTCCCAATCTGTCTTCGCTTCCTTAGCCAGCCTGCCACAGTGGCCAGCTGGGGAAGCAAAAGGGAGGCATCTTTAAAAGCCTCCCTGGTCTGTCTGCTTCCCCAGTCAGCCTGCCATGGTGGTGGCTGGCTGAGGAAGCTCAGGGGAGAGAAAGTGGGTCAGTTTCACTCTCTCTCTGCTTGGAAGTGGAGGGGGAGTGAAACTGACATGCTGTAATTTGAATTAGCTGAATATTTTCATCAATGCCCAGTGTTTCCCGAATCCCAGTGTAATACCAATACTCGAATTCAGGAATATCAGTATTTACTGATATTTTTCATGTTTGGTTTAACTGAACTCAAAAAATACTGATTTTTTTTCCATGCGCACACCTAGTTAGCATTGCAACAAAAAAGAGTTAAAGCAGCTGAGGAGGATCAAAGAATTTCAGGGCATTAAAAAAAAAGACCATGGAATCCAGAAGGTATGTTTGCTAGCCTCCAGGTGGAGTTGAGAGTTCTCCTTGACAAGTGATCTCCAAACAACAGAGATCAGTTCTCCAGGGGAAATGGCAACTTTGGAGGTGGACTATATGATATCACATCTCTGCTGGGCTGCATCCCTTCCCCAAACTCTGCCCTGCCCAGGCCCTGCCCCTAAATCTCCAGGAATTTTGCAAGCTTAAATTGGCAACCCTAGTGGTAGTAGGAGCTCAGGTTTTTTCCCCTCCTTTTACATAGGGGTGCGTCCAGCACCAAAGAGGGAAACTGGACATTTTAAATGGGGAGGTCAGAGTAGGGAATGCATACAGGATTAGACATCTTTGTTGATATGTACAGTCATCATTATTTTAAAAAATCTGCAGTGGCAGTGATTAAGTGGTCTTTACTATCATGATGCTCTATATATCTTTTTAACTTTTTAATATATGTATATTGGATTTAGGTATTGTTATTGGATGTTTAAAATACTATAAGCTTCAATGTTGTCCTAGTTGTAAATAAAATTTGACTTTAACAGAAGTATGTTGGAGTGATCCCCCTGTAAAATCATAAAAGCAGACATCTATGTTTCAGTTTGATTCTGATCAAATTTTCTCAGATTTTAATGGGCTTTACTTGCAAACAGGCACATATACTTTCCTGTGAATATGTCCCACTGTGAAACTTAGTTCCAAATAAATGATCATAGGACTGGGTTACAGTCCTAAACACACTGCATGTTTTGTGCCCCAAGACTAGTCATATTTGACCAATGTTCTCCATCTTTAAAACTTGATAGATCTTTCTTTAGAAAAGTGTCTACATGCTTAATTCCATGTGTTGTATATACATACAGTTTGTACATGCAAACACTCTCTTTTGCATGATCTTGAACTCTGTGAAGGCAGAGTCTTGACTGTGTATATGAAGTGTACAAGCTTACAGTATGCAGGGGTCATTGGGGGCCGGAGTGCACCGGAGCGCTGCTCTGGCAGCCCACCCTGGCAGCCCCGCCCCTGTGCTCTTTTTTCTAGAGTCATGGGGCCATAGAATATAATGGAAACATCGCATCACCACTGTGGTGCAACTCCTGCAGAGAAGGCAGGGGGCCTCTAGGGGAGCCTTCCTCAGCTTGCCCACTCTCTCTCCCAGCCCTTCCTGGCTTCCTGGCTTGCTCAATCTAGAAGCCTTCCTTGGCTTGCCCACTTGGGCAGGTGAGCCGAGGAAGGCATGGGGAGGCATTTAAATGTCTCCCCAATCTCTCCCCAGCCCTTCCTGGCTCACCCACCAAGCAGGTGAGCCAGGAGAGGGCGAGGACAGGCTCTAGGAGCCTTCCTCAGCTCGCCTGCTTGGACAGGCGAGCTGAGGAAGGCACAGGGAGGCATTTAAATGTCTCCCTGCTCTCTCCCCAGCCCTTCCTCGCTTGCCCGCCAAGGCAGGCAAGCCAGGAGAGGGTGGGGGGCTGGGCTCCAGAAGCAGGCTGGCTGGGAAAGCAAAAAAAGGGGGAGGCATCTTCAAAAACCTCCCCTTCCCTTTCCCAGCTGGCCTGCCAAGGTGGGCTGGGGGGGGGAAGCGAAGAGAGAAGGGGTTTAAAGTTTAAACCCCTTCTCTCTGGAATCGTACCGCAGTGGCCCCATGGAATATAATGGAAAGATGACTCTAGAGAGAAGCGTTTTAAACTTTAAACCCCTTCTCTCTTCCCTGCCCTTCCCTTCCAGCCCGCCTTGGCAGGCCAGCTGGGGAAGGGAAGCCTTTTGAACATGCCCCCCCATTTTTGCTTCCCCTTATGACATCACTTCCGGTGATCAGGATGTGTGGCATATGCTAATGAGCTATTATGCTAATAGCCTACTAGATATGCTAATGGGCTCCTGCAGCTCTTTTTCTATGAAATGACCAAGATAATGACCAGCAGGTTATAGTACAATTCACATGTTATATTCAATCCAATCAGTGTGTACTTATACCTGTGTTGAGTAATCTTTATGTTACATTCAATGCATGTACAGCTAAATGTGATGCAAACCCCACATCTATCCAGGTACAGCTCCCTGATTTCAGTTGCAAAGTGAATGTGTATTGGCTCTTCCCTACAAACATATGTGTGCACATATGCACAGGATGTCTGTGCATTTACCATGACATGTGAACAGGGCCTAAGTGAGTGCATGTAGGAGATGGGCTGGGGTCAGCAGCCATGACTAGGTGTGACCCTACTTCACTCCTCTATGCACATACAATGGCACACAGTTTGTAAGGTGTGTACAGATCCTACATCTGTTTGCATTACATACCTTTGTGTTGAAGGCTGGATAACAGTTGTTGCACCTACTTAATCTCCTAATATTCTAGATACAGTTTGCAATATTGGGCTGAAAAACAGGATCTTTGGAAAGAAAATCATATTTCTTTTAATAAGAACTTTTAAAGCTCCAGTTAGAGACCATGAAAAGTTATAATTTATTCATATCCAAGCTCCTGACCCTAAAAACCTTTCCAAAAGAGTAAAATGTTGATCCAATGATCATTAAATTAATCCATGATTATGGTAGCAAAAGGGAAGGTGTTATGAGTGATACTGATGGGTTTTTTTAGAGATGTTGTAAAGCATAAAGTACATATCTTAGAAAAGATATTAGCTAAGGGTCTGATTTCAAACTCTTCCTGCTTCTAAAAACTCCCACTGATGTTAACAGAGTTTTGTAAGCAGTGATAAAGCATCAAGCTGTTAAGTTTTAATTCACCAATAAAATATTTAAACCCTTGCCATAGCTGATTAATACCTTCTCAAATCCAGGCCTATTTATTCAGCATAGCATTATTAGATGATACACTGACTAAATTCTATATCGATGGTAGTAATAGATTATTGTCCATTGTATTACTTGTGCATATTTGTAGCATTTTAATGCAGAACTACTTTTGGTCAAGCATTTATACAGCATTTCACTTGTAACAATACATATCAAAGCCAAGATAAGATAAGCAATGAGTATGGGCAAGAAGGAAGGACTGGCTGCGGGATGATATTTCTCTTTGGAAGATTTTGAGACTTTATGAACTTAATGCTTCTAACAACCCAGTGTAACAGGCCAGATTAACCCCCCGGGCAGAGTAACCCCGGGGTTACTCTGGCCTAGCCTAGAATAACCCCGGAGGGTTACTCTGGCTGGGGGGGAGTGAATCTGGCCTGTTACAGCCGGCCAGATTAACCCGGGGTTACTCTAGCCTAGGCCAGAATAACCCCTCAATAACCCCTCTGGGGGGTTAATCCGGCCTGTTACACCGGAAAGAAGCTACTAATCACACTTTTGCCCCACCCCTAACCTGAAGTTTTCAGCTGGAGGTGGTTTGGGAAGCTCAACTGTCTCCTGTATAATAGAGGAAAAAAGGATTTACTCCTGGCAAAATGTTCACAGTAATTTCCACTGAAATCTTTGAGAGGTGATTCAATAAGGTCTTCATACCTTCTACTGGCAACATTTCTCCTGGTGGCTGGAAGCTCACATTTTGTGAGAAAGAGGTAACTTGCACCTGCTTCAGCTTCTACCAGTAGTAGTAACATCATTTGATATTGTTTCTATCAGGCTTTCACTGTTCCTGCATGGAGGAGGCCCCTAGAGGAAGGTCTAGTTAACTCATTGTCATCCTGTCTAGTAGGGGTGTGCAAAAAAATAAATAAATTCTGCCCATCTGGATTCAGCGAATCAGGCAGAATCAATTTTGGCTGGCAGTAAGACTCCCGCATGTCAGTTTCGTCAGTAGGAACCATTTGGGAGTCTTTCCGCTAGCCGAATGTCAATTTCAGCCCCATTATATCCTATGGGCCATTGAAGTCAATGGTGAAAATATAGGGTATATTCTGGAAGCTGGAGGGGTGGGGTCTTGAGGGAGAGACTCCAAACTCACAAGGTAGCTGCTGGAGCCTCTCCCCAAGATACCAACCAAGTTTCAAGAGCATTGGACCAGGGGGTCCAATTCTACAGGCCCTCAAACCGGTTGCCCCTATCCCCTCCATTGTTCTCTATGGTGGGAACATCCCTACTGTCTAGCCAGTGTGATAGAGCTCTTTGTCTAAGCTGAATGACTGAGACATTGCCTGACTGTTATTTTCATTCATTTGTTTTGGCTTGCAGTTTGGAACTTGAACAGTCTTTGGGAGTGACTAGGGATGGGCATGAACCAGGAAAATGTAGTTTAATTCAGTTTGTGGTGTGCTTGGTTCATGAGCCACAAACCATCATGAACTTTTAAGAGCTAAACAAACTAGTTCCATTCATGACACCTGTGTTGCAGTAGAACAGCTCCCCCCAGTGTGCTAGGCTTCTAGTGTCCTGGCCCCACTGCTGGATCTCCTGATGGCAAGATTTCCATGCTTGGCCTAATGTTTGAATAGCTTCAAGAGGGAACTGAATAAACATATGGAGCAGAGGTTCATTCATGGCTATTAGCCACAAGGTATAGATAGGAACTCACAGGCTGGGGCAGGTGATGCAATGTATTCTTGGTGCTTGGGGGGGGGGCAATAGTGAGAGGGCTTCTAGTGTCCTGGCCCCACTGCTGGATCTCCTGATGGCACCTGGTATTTTTGGCCACTGTGTGACAGAGTGTTGGACTAGATGGGCCACTGGCCTGATCCAACATTGGCTTCTCTTATGTTCTTATGACTACATGTTTATTACTTCCTCCTATTTAGATTACATATCCTCCTTTCAGACTGGTGAGATCTTAGAAAACGATCGTTTGCCTCTTTTATTCTGTATCAAAGACTTTCCCCCTTCTTTGTCAAGTTCCCCATTTTCCTATTTCCCCCTTTTCTTCTACACTAGCTCCTAAATGCAAGCCCAAAAAAGTCTGCAGTGGAGTTGTCTAATGGACTGCTTGCTCCAATATGAAGTTCATGAACCTGAGGTCTTTTCTCATTTGGCTTGCCCTTGCACTACTCCAGTCTTGTCCCATTTGCAGCCTAATTCCCTAAACAAGTGTTCTCATGCTAACTGAGCATTCTAAATTGGATTACAAATAGTTCTTGCATAGTAGCCTAGGAGTGGTAGTTTGAGCCAATAAGTTATGAGAACATGCCAACATGATGATTTACCACTGATTGATGAATACCTTTGAAAGCAGAGGCCCCAAAGCAGCACAGTTGTAATGTAGCTGCACTGAAGCCTGACCTCCCTGTCACAAGGTACGTGCAACCCAAGTAAGCTAATCAACTGTGAAAATTTGCTAACTTTAGCTACCTGGCTAATCATACCAACTGCACTGATACTAAACCACCGCAAATACTACTATTTTAAATTGCATCACCAGTATGATCTAGTGAGTTGCTTGAGATTATGTACACTGTGAGCAAGGAATGCAATTCTGGAGTTTGCTACTTGATCACTACTTCACTGGTAGGTTAATGGTGGCCCCAGTCACACGGGAGGATTTGCCCCGTGAAACGGACGGTTTGAGGGTGCATCAAATGGGCGCGATCAGATGCCAACATCTGGCAATTGTCGCGCCCCCGCCCCCAACCCATCCCTTCCGGCCGAAAATGCGGATCAAAAAGGTACTAGGGAAAATGTAGCACCTACCGGAAGATCTGCAGCAAGGCCGGGCATGGGATCGCGGATGCGCCGGCAGCCTGTGTTATTCAAGGGACTGCCGGAATGCGGATGCACGACTGCTGGACTGCGCATGCACATGAATACTCCAGCAGCCTCGGCTCGCCCGTCTTTGCCTTGCTTCCCCCGGTCATGGGATTGTGCCGGACAGAATATGTGCAGTGGCTCGGGGGAAGTGTCTGATCCCGATGCCGTGCTTTCCTTTGGTGCGGCCTTAAGAAGCCGCACTTCCAGCGTGGCTTTTCCCACCGGTGTGACCGGGACCGGTGAATGAAGGAAAGGCCTTTTCTGTGGTGATGCGACAGTTATGGAACTACATCCTCAATCAAATTTGCCTGTCATTTACTTTAGGTTTTTTAGGTGCCATCACTTTCATTCATGCTTTAATAATCTCACGAAGGTTATTCTTTCTTTAAATACTGTCTTCCTAAATGCATATTTTGTTGGGCAGACTTCTGCCCAAGACAGGGGCTGAGCCTGCCCACTTCAGGGACCCTGTCCTGGGCTCTGTAGACAGGCCTGGTCAGATCTTCTTTGGAGTAGCACCTCAGGCCTGGATTGTGGGACTTAAGAGTGTAAACTGTAGGCAAGGAGCTGGAGTATAGGGCTTGCACCTAGTGGACGGATTGATCCAACAAGGCTGTCTTCCCAAGCCTCAGCCTAAATAGGCTTGGAGGTAATCAGATTCAGCTGCTCTTTTGGAAGGTGTTCAAGCTCCTACAGCTATACTGTTGCTGGGTTTTGGCCAGGATTCTGCACAGAATTATTGCTCTCACAGCATGACTCTGGGATGGGATTTTGTGCAGCTTCACCTCCTTTGAACCACTTTGGCACTTTGCCTCCTTTGGATCAGCTCAGCATGGGCCTTCTGCAATTACTGTCCCTGCAAGGTGGTCCTGGGGGACTATGGGCCCAATTC
This sequence comes from Gekko japonicus, assembly GCF_001447785.1. NCBI lineage: Eukaryota > Metazoa > Chordata > Lepidosauria > Squamata > Gekkonidae > Gekko > Gekko japonicus. The sequence continues at coordinate 82,443 of NW_015165286.1, forward strand.
TGAGTTCTGCTCAGTGGAAGCCTTGTGGCTATCTTGTTACCCAAAGAAGCAGTCTCATATTTAATTGGGGGAAATCGGCTTAAAGGAAACAAAGCAAGAGTGGGTAACTGGGATTCTCCACTAATGTTTAGAGAACTCAAGAAGTAAACCAGTCAGATGTCCAACTGGAATGGGTTTTATTGAAATAGGAATAAAAGGGTAAAATACATACATACAAACACACAAAAACCACACAAGCTAGCTAAGAGGAAATCAGGGAGGAGATGGGAGAAAGCTATTTTGCAGGAGGCTATAGTTACCAGTCTTGAAGAGTGAGATCTGCAGAGGCAGCAGCAAAATTACCAAGGTTTCACAGAGAGGAGGAGAAGGCCCGCACACAAGTGGGGGTGTATGTACAGGTCTTAGAACACACATACACACTGCTATGGAGCAGGATGCCATAATTTATCAGGCAAAATGCTCACTGGGGCAGTCTGACATGTTTGCTCCAAAAATAATGACTTGATTTTTTGGGGGAAATGAATGATAATTTGGGAAAACTTTGATGGGTTCACCTGAGTTGAACTATAGGTGCTAATGGTGCTTGATGACCCTCTGAGTATCAGATGGGGAAACTACTAGGTTTTGTGAATAATATAAAGTGTTGCTTGATTAGGATAAATGGGCCAGGGAAAGGGAGACTGGGAGTGGATGAGGTTAACCCAAGGTGAGAAGATCTGTCTTGGGAGAACCATTGTTCTGAATTATGCATCTCTTTAGGGAGGGGGGGAGGTCATCAGCTGGTCAGCCATTATTTCCCACACTTCTAAACTGTGTGTCCAGACTCGTCTTGACTGGCATCCATTTTGTGTCCTTTTAGGGCAGCTTATGCTATTTGAGCTGATATAAACTCCCATGTTTATGGGTTTTCTGTCTATAAACTGCCCCAAAGTGAAAGGAGCAGTCTGATAGCTAACAATCTTGGGGGCTGATGTTGAACACTTGCTTGCAGGCTCTGACTGGGTGGCCTCTGGTGCCCACTGGCACATTGACAGCCAGTGCCACTTCCATGTTAGGCCTTCCCTAGTCCTGCGGGTCCTCCTCAGGCAGTGGCTTTGGGCCCTCAGGTGCTTCTTCTGAGGACTCTTGAGTGTGATTCACTGAGCTGGTCGGAAGGGGTCATGAGAGACCCCTGCTTCCACAACAGTAACATTCCCAATTAAGGCTACATAAGTGCTTAGACAAAATTGCTCTTGTCAATTTTAAGAATGAACAGAACAATAAGAGAGGATTTCAAAATATGAAAAAAGGTCATGTATGTATGTTACCTCCCACATCTCTCAATAGTGGAGTATGGAGAATTCCCCATTCGCACACACAAATGTACAACAACTGAATGCAGAAGTGCATTTCTAACTTAGTTTTTGTTATTGTTTATTTATTTATTTATTTTATTTGTTAAATTTATACCCCGCCCTCCCCCGTAGGGCTCAGGGCGGCTTACTTCTCATTATATGGACAAAGAATCTCTTATTAATGAAATTGCAAGCTTGTATTTCAAATGCATTTCTTCACAAGTCCATTTCCAGTTTTTACATATTTGAATTTTGGGACATGAAAGAATTTCAAGAACTAGGATGCACACAATCGGTTGAGAACATTAAAAGATAATCTCAAAGAACATTTTTTGCAGACATTAGTCTGAGTGTTATATAGTTTGAAGTCTGACAAATTGGACAGTCATGATCTGACAACCACAGTGTAAATATTTTATACAAAAACATAAAACCTACCTAGTGTTTTGGCTATTCAATTTTGTGACTACCCCTAAGAGTTAAGCTGCATATGGATGAAACATTGTGATAGCCCTGTGGAAACCAATAACAATAGGGTTTGCCCTTAATATGCACTTATAGTGCCTTTCCTTATTTGCTAAGCTTCTGTCATTTGCACAGCACTGTACAAAATACATTCTCTACACAGAGGTCCCTAATATAATTCAAAAATAGCAAGACCAAGGTCAATGCAACTGCAAGAAAGTTCAGTAGAGGCTCAGGTTTGAATACAAATGGTGGATTACAGAAAGCACAGATCTCATACTAATGCAGTGTTATGGCACAGCAGTGCAGTGAAAGGACAAGTCAACACCTGAGCTGCAGCTTTTCTTATTTTTAGAACTTCTACAGATAAACTAACACTAAATAGATTGGATCTAGTGTGATATCTAAATAGTACCAATAGAATGCTTCTGATGTGAAACAATTTGCTTCCTAAAGGAACACTTAGACCAAACTAAGGTGGAATCTGCATCTGTCTTTGTATATGTAGCCTTTTGTGGGTGCCCAAAATATTATGTCGGCAGTTCCACACATTCATTAAAAACACGTGTTATGGAACATAAATCAAGACTGAAAAATAAAATTTTGGACGCACCTATGGTAGAGCATTGCATGTCAGTACAACATCGTTTTGAGGACTTAAAATTCTTCATGATCTACAAATATGAGAACCAAAGCCTCAACCGACAAGACATTAAGAAGATTCTTCTCCGCAAAGAAAACTTTTGGATTCATAAGCTTCATACACTGACCCCAGAGGGAATGAACCAAACAATGGACCTCATGCCATTTATGAACTGGATTACCATTTTACTTAGACTCCCCCCCCAAAAAGGGGAGAATGTCCCCTTTAAATATCAAAGTAAACTCTAGACCTGTTTTGGACTGAAATACATTATGTATACTTTAAGAAGTGGAATGTGGATTTTTGCTAGTGTCTCTTTAATTAGAGAACACTTGCAATAACTGCTAACAGGTGTTGTAAGATTTAATGACCAGAGAACAAGGTCATCACTATGCAGCCTTGAGAATGACAGGAGTGCTCCATCCATGAATTTTAGCTGCACAATTTGGTAAGAAAACTTATGAAGCCAAGCTATTTTAGAAATGTTGTATAACTTTTAGACTTATGAATTGTGTCTTTTAAATAGTCTTTTGTAGGACCGGCAATATGCATCAACACAACTATAAATGAAAGCTTTCCCTCTTCTGGAAGACTTCATGCAAGTAGAAGCAGGTGTTGGGGTTTGACTTTTAAAATACTGATGCAAAATTGACTGGTAGTTGTTATATTGTATGAACTGTATGTTATTGTTATATTGAATGTACTGAATATATATACCTGATTAGGATGTTATAAGAACACACAATGCAGTTTATAGAATGTTAATTATAAATAGAACACATTACTTTACAAAAGTTTCTTGCAGTGAATATTTATTTGTTACTTGACTTTCCTAATACTGCAGCTCAAGTTGCTACAGGCATTTGAGAACAGCAACAGTTTCAATCTGTCTGATACTCCTATTTCTTGTGTGCCCCACCCCCGGCAATGGCACAATTGGCTATTTTAGCACCATTTAATTAGATTAATTACTGTACTTTATTGTTTTAGCTATCAATCTAATGTATAAATGTTGTTTTATTGTTGTACACCGCCCTGAGCCCTGTTTTACAGGGAAAGGCAGACTAGAAACTGAATTTAATAGTAATAAAATAAAATACTAAACATTTTATTACATAAACTAATTTAAGGGATTACAGCGGTAGTCCTTCAGTGCATAGTGCACTGTCCTTCCAACTTTATCTTTCTATGACATATGTTTCATATGATAGAAATCTGTCCTGTGCATGTAAATATACTAAGCTTACATAACAGCATGAGACAAAATATGGCTTTATTTATTGAACATCACTGTTGATCTCCAAAGGAGGAGGAAAAAACATTATTTTTAGTAATCCACAGGACAGAAACAGACAATCCAAGAAAAGGTAACAGGAGAGAATATTATTTCAACCTCTTTCCTATCCTATCAAACAATCAATGATACCTGAGGGCTATCTTCTTCTCTTCTTATTCTTCTTCTATCTGATGAATGAAAGCTCTGGAGTACAAAGTTTGTACTGGTGGTGGTGCAAAACTTGGGAATTAAATTTTGAAATCTATGTTTATAACTTCCTAAACTCAATTTCACTCAGGTCCATATCTGGCTTCAGAATTGGTCTTCTCTTCAGCTGCCCTCTTTAGTTTCCCATCCAAACTGATCTGGTGGCAACGGTGGGAAGAACTTGCAGAGAAGGCCTCAGTTAGGACTTAGATGCTGCCACATTGCAAATAGGAGAGGGATGGATCTTACCCCTATCCTACTGTTCTGTTGAGCAAAGTTTGAAGCCTTCCTCCAGCCTAAGATTTTTTCCAGCTTTAGTGATTCTTCCATTGGAGGAAAGCTCCTTAGGCTGGTGGAAGACTGCTCAGAGGAGCCACCCTAGTATCCTGGGTTGCCAGGACCCATGGGATCTACATTTTTGATGGTTTCTGGCAGCCCCAGTGGGGGGGAGGATAACAGGATCTGGTCTTCAAAATGGGCAGAAGACCAAAAAAATGGACCCATTCTTATTGATTTGTTTGTTTATTCGACTTATATCCTGCCCTCCCTGCTGAGGATCAAGCCAGCAGATGGAGTGGTGTCTATGACTTGCTTATACAAATATATATAGCAGTTTGAAAATAGGTTGTGATGTCATCACATGCTGCTGCTTTTTGTGGAGATAAAACTATGAACAGTTGCTTTGGAACTGGCCCTTGGTTAAAACAGATGGAGCTTGTCATGTAGCATATGCATTCTGAAATGGTAGCACATTAAAAGCCTAAGTCCTTGGCGGGGGGGGGGGGATGCAATCTCTGGCAGTTCAGCCTAGAAAATGTTTTGTGTTTCATATCTACAGATTTATCATTCAAAGACCACGTGTCAAGTGATGACCAACATGTATGACCTGACCTTTGGACCTATGTACAAAGCCTTCAGGTTTGTTCCTACTGGGTTCTTTCATGCTTCTATGTTTTTCATAAGCAATTGTTTTCAAAGGAGTATTTCATGCATTCCACTGTGAGTCACTGACTGATGACATTAGATGACATACATTCATGTGTGAATCTAGATAGAATCTCTTTGGGTTATGTTTTGTGTGATAATGCAGTCTGGTATGCAGAATTTTGAATATGTATTTACTCCTCCACAAGCCAAACTTTCTTATTTTAGGGTGTGTTTGCACTGGAATGGGTTTCTCTCCAGTATCTGATTTCCACCATCATCAGCTGATAACATCATGACTATCAAATGCAGTTTTTGCAAGTTTCAGCACAGGCAAGTCTCTTTACTTAAGCTGCTGGAATGAAATCCATCAAGCAGTTCTATTTTCGGTTGGCACCAATTCCACCAGAAGCTGCTGTCATCCTGGAAGTTGCCTCTGATACTGTTTGTTATGAGCTCCTTGCTTGCTCATACTGTGTATTTACTTGGAAAATTCCCAACATGTCAACCATCTCTGTGACAATTTCAGATTTGTGATTGGAAAGCATTCAGCAAACTGCAGATACTGTTGATTTTCTCTGCCAGAGACACCAGTTCCAGCTGATGCCTTAACAAACCTTACTGTGTCATAAAAGAAGTTTCTAGAAATATTAAAAGATTGACTATATATCTGAAGTCATAGTAGGTGGCAGCTTTTGGATAAATGTCCTATCCTGAACTGAGCGTGTAGGTCTTTACTGTTAAGAAAGTACATGGAAGCAACTGATGCTATGCTATGCTCTTGTTTTATTTTGGACTAGCCTTGGGCAATATTTAAGCTCTGAAATGACATTCTAAGAGAATAGGCATGCCAAATAGATTTAAAACTTATTCCAGTATAAGTGTTTGCAGTTCAGAGCGGACTTCTTCAGATGCACTGAAGTGTACACCCCTTAGCAAAATACTTTTATATTCACAATAGAAACTCTTTTGTGAATATAAAATTGTCAGTGAAATGTATGCACCCTTCTGCATCAGATGAAGTCAGATGAAGACAGAGGTGACATGTTTATCCCATAATAAATGTTGTTCATCTTAAAGATGCCAGTGGACTCTTGTTTTATTTTGCTGCTTCAGACTAACACAGCTACCTGTTCGAAATTATAATAAAGGATAGGTCTATCAATGAATATTAGGTATGATAACTAAATGGAACCTCCATTTTCAGAAGCAGCAAAACTCTGGATACCAGGTGTTAGGGTGGAATATCAGAGGAAAGCTTCAGCCTTTGTGCCCCAGCTTATGGCCTTCTGAGGTACCTGGTTAGCCACTTGCAGGAAGCACAATTCTGGACTACACAGAACATCTGTCCAATGGGGCTCTTCATATTTTCTTAGAACGTAGTGATTGGCACTTGATTTTCTACTGGTTTATTGGTAGCACCTCACTTCTGTTTATGAACATGATTTAATCATAATAACCTTTCAAAGGAAGCACTAAGCGCATGCTTAAATCTCTCCCAAAGAAGCATTGGACTTCCATTGGAAAACCTTATGAAATGAGTTGAAGTAAAACTTTCTTCACCTGCCTCCAAAAATCTATGCCTGCACTAGCAGAGGAGGCAATTTTACTAGATTCCTTATCAGTGCTGCAGACCCTCCATACTGTGGTGTTTTTTGGTTTTTGTTTTTTTTGCCCGGCTTTCTTGACCTTCAGATAAGAGTTCTGGAGCAAACAGCGGGCTGCTTGTGAAAGGGAAAATCTGGGAAAGATTTGCTCTGCCAACTCTTTCCATGAGCTTTGTTTTTTCTGGAGCATGCCCAACAAAATTAAGCAAATGTTCCTTCTTGATATTATAATAAGACATGGAGATTTAAGTTCCATCTTTTCAGTTGGAACGTTAACAGTGAATTCCATTCTCCTCTATTGAACTCAATGAGAATTAAATATGCTTCATGTTGGTTGGATAATGCCCTGAGTCCTTTGCATGGGCCCCAAATTCTTGCAATTGAAAGTATCCAACTATTCACATGCAACTGACCTGAAATCATTGATTATTGAAATTCACTGTGGCATCTATATAACTCAATACCAGAAAATTATATGATGACCAATAATAAGAAAGTCTGGATTGGATATGCTCAGTGCAATCAACAGATCATCCCTATTCTTTATTACCATTTTTTTTAAAAAAAGTGATCATGTAACATAGATAATACAATCTGAGAAATGCCAAACATTTAGATACATGCTACTGGCTGCATGGTTTTTTGGATCCTGGCATATGAAAATAGTACATGTTTATAGAAACCACAGAAGCCACTTTACATATTCTGCTGTTCTCACAACAAAGCCTATAGAGATAGCTTGTGTAGTGGTTAAAATGTCAGTCTATGATCTGAGAGCCTTTTTCAAACCCCCACTTTGCCATGAAGCTCATTAAGTGACTTCTTATAATGATCATTCTGTCCACCTAATCCACCCTCTAAAGTTGTCCCAAAACTGAAATGGTAAAGGGAGAACAATGTATGCCACCTTAGAGTACAGGCAGGGAAAATGTACTAGACATATAGACATAGGACAATTGCATGTTTTTTACACCCATAGGACTGCCAATCCCAGGAGTTTTGAGGGTAGGACATAGGGAAGAAGAATTCCCCAATCACTACAGTCAAGCCCATAGAGACTAGGGAACTTCCTTCAGCAGCATGGATGTGGTTGCTGGAAGTGATAATGCTGTATTCACAATCTCATTTCCCCCACTCAACTGTGAAAGCAGGCAGAGGACAGTTGGCAGCGATGGGTGGGGGTGTCAACTGAGCAAGCCTACATACACGTGATAGTGATTTTGAAAGCCAGTTTGGTGTAGTGGTTAAGTCCGTGGACTCTAATCTGGGAGAACCGGGTTTGATTCCCCACTCCTCCACATGCAGCTGCTGGTGTGACCTTGGGTCAGTCATAAGTTCTTTCAGAGCTGTTCTCTCAAGGGCAGTTCTTGAGAGCTCTCTGAGCCCCACCTACCTCACAGGCTGTCTGTTGTGGGGAGGGGAAGGGAAAGGGGATTGTAAACTGCTCTGAGACTCCTTCGGGTAGTGAAGGGCAAGGTATAAATCTAATCTTCTCTTCTTCTTCTAGTGTTCGTAGAGGAGAGTACTTTTTGTGTAGAAAAAGTGTGACACTTGCCATGATGACTCAAACACTTTACATGCTCCCTAGGTGGTTCAAATAAACAAGCTGTACATCTATCTGCCACCATGAAAAGGCCATAACAAATGCCTGGAAAATTAAGGCCAATGAAAAGTGTTCCCTAGAATCAATGCTGGATAAAATTGTTGTTTCCTGTGCTAAATAAAAAAAAAGAGAGAAATAATGGTGGTGTCACAGGTATCAGCATATATCAATGTTCGGCTGAGACCAGTGTTTTTATCAACACTAAAGAATCCCACACAGAATTACATGCACCCATTTACAACTGTTGTTTCTTCTATGCTGATTAAAGAGGCCATTGATTGATTGGGCATCATGTCAGACCTACCCCCACAATCTTCCCAAACAGCATCAAGACACATTGGCGAGACTGCAGGGAAGCTTGTGTGGCTGTCATTTGTCATGTGTATAAACACAAATCCACCATCTCCCAGTATGTCGGTCTGGCATCTTTCCTGAGGACAACATTATCTTTTAAAAAAAAAATATTAAGCAAATGGGATACTTTACTATGCATGGGTAGAAAAGCACAACATCCTGTCAATGTAGGTGGCAGATGCCACTGCTTTGGAAGGAGATCGGCATTTTGTTACCTTTAAAGTCAAAAGATGGAAAAGCTGCCCATCCCTTTCTCCATCTCTGAAAAGAACAGCTGAAGTGACTGTAGACTTGGCATGCTGGGACCAGCAGGATTTCTACATATCACTGAGTTTGCAGGAGAAAAGACATCGTAAACAAGAAAATGAAGGCAGAATGCAAAATTGCACTGTCAAATTCCCTTACTTTAATCATAGTTGTATCTGGCCTAATGCATATCTTTCCCTTATGCTGAAATGATTTTCCTGGCTCCTCCTTTGTTTCTCGGTGGTATTCAAAGTGCTGGTTTTAACACAGTAAGCTCTGAACAGGGTATCAAAAAATCCAACTGCTTCCATGTTCAACTGCTGATTCCTTAAATATTCATCCAAGGCTGCGGTCACATGGAGCATTAGCCACGCTACAGAGATGGAAGATAGGCGGATTTTCCAGGCACAATCAAACCGCATCATCTGGGAAGCATAGAGCTCCCACGGCGAACCCGAGGCTTCCCGCCGGAGAAGAGCCATACAAGGCTCTTTTTGTAGCAGGAACTCCTTTGCATATTAGGTGACAAACCCCTAATGTAGCCAATCCTCCAAGAGCTTACAGTAGCCCCTGTAAGAAGACCTATGTAAGCTCTTGGAGGATTGGCTACTTTAGGGGTGTGTTGCCTACTATGCAAAGGAGTTCCTGCTACAAAAAGAGCCCTGCAAACTAGTACCTCCGAGGTACTAGTTTCCAGAAACCTAGGGGCAAGGGCGGGCCTCTGATCATGTTTCCGGTGGTAGCTCATGGCATCCGCTCCCGCCCATGTCCTGTCGCGAAAAGGTTTTTTTTCCAAGTCTCCATGGGATGCGCACAAGCACCCAACGGTGCAGGCGCACACTTTGGTTAAATAAAAACATAACCCCCCCCCGCGCCACTTCTTTGCCGTGCTGCAGGATTGATGTATGATCAGCACCTCCCCCCGAACCACGGGACGTCAGCGGGACATTTGATCCGGCGGCCACGTGCTAGTTTGCTCCGGGGCAAACAGCCACGCCTCCCCCCCGCAATATCCGGCCCGTGTGACCGGGGCCCAAGATATTCTGTGACTGTTTCTAGCTTCAAAAGTGATGCTGATAGTGACCAGTCAGAGTACCTTTTTGATAAAGGTGTCACACTGAACATTTGTATGGTTTGTACACCAGGTGAAAGTGATTCAATTTTCTCCACTTTTCAGAACTCTCCCACTGGGATTGTTCTTCCTAGCTGCAGATGTGTGTCTGAATGCATTTTTAAGTAGGGATGGGCATTTTTAAGTAAGAATCATCATGAATTTTGCTGTGTTTGTGGTTTGCAAATGGCAACTCATGACATGTCTGCAGTCATGAACTTTCATGAACTTTTAAAGCAGTTCATGCCAATTCATGGTGGTTCATGGATACAGCAGAAATCAAAGGTTTAAAAGGACTGAGTCCCTTTAAACCCCTGCTTTCTGTTTCCTGTGAAACACTCAGCTGTTTTGGGGGCTTTCTGCAAACCCCGTTTAAGGGGACTGTAGTCCTGAGGCTTCTGGTGAGGGTTTATGGCAAGCTGACATCTCCAAAGCAGTGGAGAAACATCACAGTCAGGAACACCAGCAGGGAAGGCAATTCCAGCCAGTGAAATCTTCCTGGCTGCTCCTTGTGAGTGAACCGCCGACTCTTGAGTTGAGCAACCCAGAGTCCTTGGATTTCATCCATGCTCACAGCTGTGATGTAGCTTTATATGGGCACTAAACCTGGCCACCCTCATTTCTTAATGGAAATAATTACTTCATAGATAAAGAAAGATTTCCTCTAAGACAAAGGCAAGACTCCTTATGGTGAGTTAAGCCTTCTTTCAGGATTATAAAAATAAAAAGTTATTTGGAGGAATTATGGACTTAAAACTTTTGGCAAAAAGCTTAACAAAGACGAAATATAAGAAAGTTTTGAAATGGAAAATTATTTATTCAATTTCTTGTTTTTAATTTTCTTTTTTATGAAAGTGCTTATGCAGTAAAATTACTAGCTAAAGAGACATGCCTTCCATGGGATTACTTTCTGTTTTCTCTAAAAGACTGTATTTAATTGGAGAACTTTGCACAATAAAGGTGAGTCTGTGACTTCCGTTGCTATGGTGATGTGACTCAAAGCTGTGGAAAACTGAAAGGGTTTGAAGTAGGTCTTTAAAACTTACTTTTGGATTTTATCCTACAATGGCAAATACCAGAAAAAAACAAAAGATGGCAGGAGGGGTTCAATAGACCTACTTGTAGAAAGAAGTTACACTGGATTTGCTTCAAAAATTATTTGAACAAATGGGAAGTAAGATGGAACACCTTGGAAATAAGATGGAGGCTTATGAAAAAAGGATTGATAAAAGGTGTGTAAAGGTAAAAGAGGAAATGACAGAGGAAGTAAAAAAATCGGAACGCTCCATAATCTGGAGAAGTAAAGCAAATTAATGACAAGGTAGACATTTTAGAGAATAAAACAGAAGTTATAGATAGAGAGCTTGACAGAGAGATAATTTGGCATTAATAGAACTGAAAGAAAAAGAATTCTTCCATAGATTTAGAGCTATTTTAGATGTTTCTGATGAAGATATTAGAGAAAGAATTATTACAGTTTTGGCCATTTTGGGGGGATTGTGAAGTGAAAGATATTGAGAAAGAAACTGATGATATTTATAGAATAAACTCTATGTTTGCCAGAACAAGAAATGTCCTAATGGATATTTTGGTTCATTTCATGACAAAGAAGATAAGGGATCCAGTTCTCCAACAACACTTTACTACAAGATTTAAAAATTGATAATACAGAAATAATTGTTCTGAAAGAAATCCCTATTAGAATTTTACATAAGAGAAAAGATTATGCCTTCCTGCCTAAAAAATAAAAACAGGAAAAGATTGCTTTTCAACGGGATATTTTATGAAATAGAGGTTTAGACTGAACTCAGCTCAACAGGCAAGAGATTTTTTAGAAAGATTTAAAAGAGATCTGGAGGAGATGCAAAAGGAAAGCCCAAAACAACCCACACAAGAACAGCAACAGGATCTGGGAAATGAAGACACTGAGCTAGGTGCCACGGGTACTAACTTAATTTAATTTATTTTTTTTAATTGACCTGACCATGGATTATGAAAAACAAAAACAATACGCTATCTGAAAGTCAGAACCCCGACAGCACATAGCAAATAGATAGCTGCCGCATCAGCTTTAATTGGTTGAGGCACCTCCACGCTGTGATTATAGCTGCTGGAAGTGCCTTAGATAAAACTGTGGAGAAAGCTTTTGCTTCTCATTAATAAGAGAAAAGGGGTTTTCCTCCCCCCTCCTTATCAAAAGGAGGGGGAAGAGTTAAAAAAGATTAAAAGTATTTAAACAATAACTAAAATCAACAAAATTTAAAGAACTAGAATACAAATTCCTCACAAAATGGTATAAGACACCAGTACAGCTAGCTAATATGATCCCAGGTCTGAGTTCTTTGTGCTGGCATTGTAAACAGTCTAAAGGCTGGTATGCACACATGTGGTGGGAATGTGCAGAAGTAAAGACCTTTTGGAGGGAAATTACTGAAATCATTAGGGAAGTATGCAAGGTAACACTACTTATAGACTTTAACCTAATGTTGTTAAGCACAAAAGGAAGCCCGGTATTGGATAAGAAAACTCAAAATCTAGTCAAGGCTATGATACTGGCGGGAAAGGCAGTTATCGCTCTGGGTTGGAAAGACAAAAGTAAATGGACAATAGAAATCTGGCACAACTATTTGTTTGATTTTATACAGTCAGACATTATGGAGTCAACCAACGAGGGAACAACATGGGAAGAAAAATAGGGAGGGGAGAAAAAGTAAATAAATATAAACTCTCAATGTAACAGACTAAATAATCAATAAAATTATTGGGGGGAAAACAATAACTAAAATCAATTAAAATCAACTAAAACAGTATGGCGCATGACCTAGAGACACCTTATCACATACCGACATGGAATATCTATGGAGCAAATGCCCCTCAAAAGAGGGAAAAAATAATTATTTGAAAAAAATAAAACAATATGTTATCTGTTTACAAAAGACTCATCAGAAAAAAAGATGTATAATATCTGGCTTATAAAATATTCAGTGAAGAATTTATCCCAGCAGATATTAAAAAGAAAAAAGGAGTTGTTTTGTATATTAAATCTCATCTAAAACCAGAATGAGTGCCAAGTGATGATCAGGGCAGATCTATGGGTGTAGAAGTCAATTTACATGGGGGGGGGGACTCTATGCCCCAAATGAAAATAAACCAGTGTTTTACAAAAGACTTATGGAGAGTTTAATAGATTTACCTTATGAAAGTTGGTGTTTGATGGGGGATTGGAATGGAGTGATTTCCACACAAATGGACAGGGCCTCTGAGAAAAAAAATATTTAAAGGCTTCAATGTAAATTACCAAAATTTTTCTTTTATTTAATGGACAATTTGGGGTTGGTTGATTTATGGAGAAAGAAAAATGGTAGTTCAAGAGAATATACATATTTTTCAGAAAGACATAGACCTTTTTCAAGAATAGACATGATTTTGACATCAAGAGACTTAGCTACCAAGATATCCAAAGTAGAGATCCTACCAAACACCTTCTCAGACCATAACCTTGTGACTATGGTTTATAAAAGAAAATCCAGAACTTTTAGATGAAGATTAAATGAAGCATTTTTACAAAATGAAGCAATTGTTGAAGATTGCAAAAAGAAATTAAAAGAATTCTTAAAAATTAACGTAAATAAGGGCACTGACTTAAGAATGGTTTGGAATGCAAGTAAAGCTTTTATTAGAGGTTACCTAATCTCTATATATAATAATGCTGTTTTAAAGTGGCAACATTCCATGCGCTCCCATTGGCTGTAAAATGCTCTCCCTCAGCCATTGGCCCACCAGCCACCACTCAAGAGTACCTGCATGCCACTGGCCGGGTGCTGGGTCTGCTCCTTTTCCCTGCCCACTCCCCCTTCAGCCACTCTGCCTGGATTTCTCTCTCGAGGAAGACACTTCTCCTGCTTTCCTCCTGTGTGGGAGTAACATTTTCCTCAGTGGCTGTTGGTAGGTGTAACAAAATGGCAGTTACCTGTGTTTGTTTAAAATGTTCCACCATAAGGTTTAATTGAGCTGTAGTTCCAGAGAGGGGCCTGTAGTAGTATCATTCACTGGGTTGAATGGGGCTTCCTCATCTGCTGGACTACAATTCCCAGCTTCCCCAAGGCCAAAAAGAGCGGGGAAAGAGGGACTGTCCCGAAGGGCAAGGCAGCATCAATATAGACTCCAGCCCACTCAGGGAGGAGGCAGTCTTCGTCCTTTACAGGAGGTTAGGAAAGGCTCCTGCTGCCTGTGCTGACCAGGCTGTCCAGGCCACAGTGGGAACCCTGGGAGGCAGCAGAAATTTAGCCACCCCACAGTCGGCTGCACTGAGGAATGAATGGAAGTTTCCCTGCTCTCTTGGGCCAGAGAGAGAGAGAGGCTAGAGCAGAGAGCCAGAGGCCGGTG
>NW_015165286.1:96818-132741 GCF_001447785.1 Gekko japonicus
TCATTGGGGCCAGTCTGGATAGGGTTGCCAGCTCCAGGTAGGGAGATTCCTGGAGATTTTCTGGTAGAGTCTATGGAAGCCAGGGTTTGGGGAAGGGAGAGGCCTCATCTGAACAGAATGCCATAAAACCCACCTTCCAAAGCAGTTATCTTCTCCGGGGGGGTGGGGGGGAGATCTGTCGTCTGGAGTTCAGTTGTGATACCTGGTGATCTTCAGGCTCCAAAGACAAATATGGTCACAGTCCGTAGACATGAAAAGATAGAGCCATAGGGACTGTGTAAAGTGCGCTCAATGTTTCTATAATGATAGCAATAATGTTATAAATATGAAAATTACAAAAGTGATACTAATACATTCACATTGTAAATCCAGTTACATAAGATAGAAGATAACAACGACGGCGGGACGGTGGTCTCCAGAATGTGATGCCGTTTCGACAAGCGTCTTCTTCTGACCAAGAATCTATAAGCTTATAGATGATATAATACATATGAACATTAATACTTACATCTTAGGTAATTGTACAACAAAATTTAAAATAAACTTGGTACAAAACCTTACTAGATGATGTGTAGAAAATTGCACTTCAATAGAAAAGCTACCCGATTCACATGGAGTTCAATAACATTTTCTAGAAAAAACATAGCAAAGCAGTGAAACCAGACAGGCTAACTACGCATAATTATATAAAGCCAAAGCTTATACAAAAACAAAAATGTTCAAACCTACTTACCACCTATTTCATTGCACAAGTAATGGAGAACATTTCTCTCAGATGAAATAAAGCTTATGTGTTAACCAGGTATTGGTGGTTCCTAACTTATACTGAGTTCACACCATCATGGATTGCTCCAGAATCAACTTACATACAAACTGAACAATGGCTGGGTGTCCTAACATTGAAACACTAAGGAAAAAGAGTTATAGGAAACAACTCAGATCTAAAGATGCATTCAGACCATGCTGATATATGGTGTTTAGTCTGTATATCCAGAAGCACCATATATCCACATGGTCTGAATGCAGTTACATAATAAGGAATTTTAACAGTAGAAGAAATAGAGCCTTTCTTTGTAACCATAGAGTAAGAGAAAATTTTGTAATCATACTTCTATTTGTCACAGAGGAAACTGGAAGCTGCCTTTTATTTTATATAGTTTTCCCTCCTTTCTTTGTTCTCTGTTATTTGCTATTTTTTTCTTTTACTAAAAAGTTTTAACCCCCTCCCCAAAAATAAAGGGACTGCAATCCCTTTCAACAGGGTTTGCAGGACCATGAAACACGACCAGTTTGGTTCACAAATGAACCTCCTGGTTCAATTCAGCTTGTGGTTCAGCCACAAACCACTAACTGACAAGAACTGCATTTCATTTAATTAATAAATAAACTGCATTTTTCTGGTTCATATCCATCCCTATTTTTAAGTTTCCAAATATGTGTTTCCTTCCATAAAGGTTTTTCTTTTCAGTTTCTATGCTGACATTGGACACTAAAACTGGAAGGGAAAAAAAAGGAAGACATGTTCCAGATATATCAGTTAGTGATGGCAGATATTTCAGCAGAAGTTTATGGGTGCTTATGTTAGGAGGAACTGACCACTCTCAAATGCCTCACATTGTGTCGGGCTTGCAGTTTTCTTCTCTATTTGAAACTATCCAGTTTTTCTTGGCTGATTTTGCCAAATTCAACTTACTCACATATCTTCTTGCTTTTCATTATAGAAAGGGGTTTATAATTTTGAGCTGGTCTCCCCCCCCCATTTGCTCTCATCCAAAGTGATCCACTGAAATTCATAACAGAGCAGAATTCTGAATGAATCATCTCCTATCCATAGATATTGTCTTCACTGTAACAAACTGAAGATGGTTTTGATTTGTTCATCCATGCTTACCAGCTCAAAAATCTCCATTTTGATGTTGCTTCTCCCAAGTACACTGAACCCACAAACCTTTATATTTGTGTTATCTATTTCCTTGTGTCAAGTTTTTTCCATTGCAGTTACAAACTTCTGTGTTGTTTTGACATTTCAATGACATTTCAATTGTGTATAATGCACAAATGACATAAAAATAATGTAAAATGCCATGAAAAGAAAATCAGAACACGAACTGGAAAAAAAATGGGAGAAGTGACAAGGCAATAGTTTAAATCTCTTGGAATATTTCCACAGGTGGAAGGGCAAAATTCAGGAGGAATTTTAGGCAGCTGTGAGAGGGGGAAGGTGAGAAAGTTGTGCCCTGTGAGCACATCCTTCAGCTAGCAGAAATACTCTAAGGCAGGGGTAGCCAAATGGCAGCTCAGGAACTGCATGCCGCTCTTTTACACAGTTTAATTTAATGTTAATAGAAAGCAAATTTGATTATTTTTCAATAAAAATGTCTGTGTAATATCTGTTCATGTCTTGTGGCTCTCAAACATCTGATGTTTATTCTGTGTGGCTGTTATGTTAAGCAAGTTTGGCCACCCCTGCTCTAAGGAATTGTAAGGACCCTGCTGCCTCCTCCAGCCAAGACCCCCTTGGTTGGTGGGATCCCCCTCCTATTTTGGGTTTAATTTTTTTAACGGTTTTATTTATAAATTTTTAAGTTGTTAACAAGAAAATAAGCATATACAAAAAGTAAATATACATTAGAGTCTATTGTTTCGTTCTTTTTCTATCCACTCATACAGTCTCGACCACTTAGTCTCAAAAACCTTTTCATCCTTCCCGTATAAAATTACATTCAGTTTATCAATTTCTGCTACATTCATTAATTTGTATATTATCTCTTCTCTTTGTGGTGTGTTATCCGATTTCCAATATTTTGCCCAAAGGATTCTCACTGCAGTCAAGATATAAATTATTACATATTTTTCATTGTAATCATATTCCTTTGGAATCATATTTAACAAGGAGATTTCGGGATTAAGTGGCAGATCTACATTTACAACTTCTCTTATTATTTTCTGAATTTTCTTCCAATAGTTTTGCATTTTTATACATTGCCACCACATATGAAAAAATGAGCCTACATTTGTTTTACATTTCCAACAATTACTTGTGTAGTTTGGGAAACATTTTGCAATCCTTTCCGGGGGCCAATACCATCTATGGAGCATTTTAAACACATTTTTTTCTATATGGGATTGCTTTCATGCATCTAGTAGTTTTCCAAATTTTAAACCATTCATCCATTTCGATACAATGTCCTAAATCTCTCATCCATGATATCGTAGTAGGTCTAACAACATCATCTATCATATAATCTTCTAACAGAAACTTGTACATTTTCTGGATCATTTTATCATTTGACGAAAGCCAAATTTTGTCTAGTTCATTTTTATTATCATAGAAACCTATAGACATATCTTTATTGTATATAGACTTTAGCTGTACATTCTCCCACCATGTTAACTTAACATCATGTTTTTTAAAGAGTATTTCCTCTGTTTTTAATTTGTTAGCTTTATCTAGCAATATTTCATAGGGATCTTTATTAAATTCTGTGATAAGTGTTGGTTTCACAAATGCTTCCAACGGGGAAACCCACCTAGGTGTTTTTATATAATTTTTTTCTCTTATCTTATTCCGTATGTTACTTAGCACTCCTCTTAGTAGATGATTTTTAAAGTTAGAGTGGATCTTGTCTTTCCCATACCAAATGTAGGCATGCCAGCCCATACTTAAGTCGTACCCGTCTAAGGACAGGCCTCTATTGTTTTTCAGCTCAATCCAATCTTTAACCCATCCTAGGCTGGCAGCTTGATAGTACAGTTCCCAGTTGGGAAGACCACATCCTCCTCTTTCTTTTTTATCTTGTAGCGTTTTAGGTTTTATCCTAGGCTTCTTGGGATGCCAAATGAATTGTCTAACTATCTTATCCAGTTCCATAAAGAATTTCGGCCATTTTAATACTGGAATGTTCTGAGCCAAAAACAAGAATCTAGGAAGACTATTCATTTTAATGGTAGCAATCCTTCCCATAAATGACAAATGTATGTCCTTCCATTTGGTTAAATCTTTCTTTATTTCTTCCAATAATCTGTTATAATTATCTTCTATTAAGTTGCTATTTCTATTGAACATGATAATGCCTAAATATTTAACTTTTTTTACTATTTCCATTGAGGTAGTCTCTTGGATTTCTTTAACTGTATTTGGCATACAGTTTTTTGTTAATATTTTGGTTTTCTTAAAGTTAATTTTTAGACCAGCCACTTGTCCATAGTCATTTATTACTTTCAATAATTGTATAACCGATTCTTTTGGATCTTCCAAGATAAACAAGAGATCATCAGCAAATGCTTGCAGTTTATATTCTTGCTTTGCGCTGGTTCTGTCTCACCTGTTCATTTAATGTATCTAGTGCAAAAATAAATGGTGACAAAGGACATCCCTATCTTGTTCCTTTCTGAATTTCAATTTTCCGTGTCAAGTCTCCATGTATTAGAATCTGTGTGTGTTGATTCTTATATATTGTTTTTATCATTGTCAAAAAATTGTTTCCAGTGTCACAAATATTCAGTTTCTGTATTAAAAAATCCCCAAGATAGGTTGTCAAATGCTTTTTCTGCGTCCAAAAACATTAAAACCAGCTATTTTTCTGGGTGATTCTCATAGTTCTGATATTATTTTTTGTGTATCTTTTGGGTAGAAATCCTGTTTGGTCTTGATGAATAGTTTGGACTAATACTTTTTTTCAGTCTATTTGCTAAAATGTCTTATAATCTACGTTCAACAATGATATAGATCTATAGTTTTTGACTTGATTTTTTCTGTATTGGGTTTAGGTATTAATGTTATTATCGCTTGGTACAATGAATCAGGTATTTTACCTGTTTTTCCTATATTCTGCATAACCTCTTTCAAAGGAAATACAATTTGATCTTCAAATATTTTATAAAATTCTATTGGTAGACCATTAGGTCCTGGTGCTTTTTCGTTTTTTTTGTTTTTTAATTACTTCCACTATTTCACAGATAGTAATTTGCTCATTCAAGATACGCTTCTGATTATTATCAAATTTTTCAAGCGTTTTTTCAAGTAGATATGCTTTAATTAATTCAGGGTTTTCTTTCTTTTGCTTATATAGTTTTTGATAAAAAAATTCCACTATGACTTTTAAATCTTTATTTGAAAACTTGTCTTCTTCTTCATCATCTTTTAACGATGGTACTATTCTTTTTTCTCTTTCTTTCCTAAGCCGGTAAGCTAACCAACTTGATGGTTTATTGGCATGTTCAAAGAGGGAAAGTTTAATAGGCACCTTCTTTTACACCCTAAGTGCCAGGGGATCTGAAACTTAGGGAGTCTCTAAAGGCACCTGGGTTCTGCATTTACATTGAAAATCCCAGGGATAGGAGAGGAGGGGTGTGCTGGTATTACAAATTGATTCAATGCAATCTCTTTCAGCTCAGGGTTCTCAATAACAATAAGACTTCATTATTAATAACAAAAGACTTTTCAACACCAGAGGTGTCTGCCCAGCCCAAGGAAGTTGCTATTTCATTAACCAATGCCCAGTTCCTCTTTTTCCTCTCTTTACTCAATCAAGAACATCACTCAAGTCATTAATTTATGCTCCATCCTGTTTCAGGAGCTATCTTGACTCACTCAGACTTTTGTGTCAGTGCAGATCTGGCTCATTTCAATCATGTTGTTTCACCTAAGCTCTTTTTGTCCATGCAGATTTGGCTCACAATAGCCTCATCAAAGTATTTTTCCCACTTTTCCCCGCCAAAGTTTGACAGCAATTAACTTTAAGACAGAAAGTGAGATTAAAACTTTTTATCTTGGACCAATCTTATTCCTGGGAAAGTGGATTCTCATGTCCAACTATGGGACTCTTCCCCATAAAAAGACCATCCCAGGTCAGTGAGAAGTGTGCCAGATTTGCCCACTACCTGATCACCCCTGCAACTGTGTTGCAGGCTCTTCCCCTCCCCCCATTCTACTCCTTGGCTCTAGACCTCAGGTCCAGGACTTCAAGTTCTATATCCCCTGAAACTTCCCAGTTTTCTCCCTTTTCCTTTTTATAAGTGCACCCTCTTGCTGGTGTCTGTGTGAGAGAGAGAATGTGTTTGATTGCTTAGGGAATTATATATCAGGTCCTCAGTGTAGATTCTCTACATTTTTATTTTGTATACAATAAAATTGTCTGTGTTTACAATCACTCTCTCACTCTCTTCCTAATTTTATTTTGGAGTATCCCCACTGAGATCCACCCTGGTATATATAAACTTACAAGGTTCTGTGTTATTCCTTTCCGGAATCTTTTTTAAAGCTAATTTCTCCTTCTCTGGGGTAACAGCATCTAACCCACAATAAATGAACACATAAATAAAAAACATGAAACTGCCTTAAACTGAATCATCATTAATACATCGTCAGTAGCAGCTCTATAGATTCTGGAAAGGAATAATGCAGGACCTTGTAAGTCTATATATACTAGGGTGGATCTAATTGGGGATATGAAATGACCACAAGTTCCTTCAGGTAAAGTATCTGCATTTCCAAAGGCCGTTCTGTAGACATCTGGCAAACCTTTTCTGTCTCCATACCCTCACATAATCCCCTTTTGTGTAATACCTAAGCCTATGCAGAAATCTTTAGTGGCATCACCTGCCCATCCTGCCCCCTCCCTCAGGATACTGAGACAAAAACATTAAATTAATCAATGATTCTTCCTGACATCAGATACCCATTTCCCCCTTTTGTCTTAGCCTGGGAACCCATTCAGCCTACGGAGGTAAGACCATCAACTGTCATTAATCTCATCAAGTCCTGGCCCAAGAGACCACCCCTCTAATTCCTATAAAAATAGAGAATAAGTCCCACCTCGGTAGATGCTTGGAGGGTGCTTACAATAGGATACACCCCCAAAGCCTCTACTTTGTGTCTCCTTTCTTCTACATGGATGTCTGCACATTGACAGGTAGTATAACCCCTTTAACTGCTCTTTAAACATCTTTATCATCACCTCTTTATTTCTTAGTTCTGGTTTTTGTGTATACTTTGATAGTTTAGCATGATTGTATACAGGGATATTCTCTAATAAAACTATTGAACACTCTTTAAATCTGGAGTCGTCATACTGAACTGGACCTTGGTATGTAAAGGTGTGCAATCCCTTGTACCCTTCTGGCCTCCTCTTTCTCATAGCTAATTTTTCCCCAAGATCAAGACAGATAACAATCCTTTTAACTGGAGATACCAGGGATTGAACCTAGGACTTTCTGAATGCCAAGCAGATGTTCTGCCACTGAGCCACTGCTTCTTCTTGAAATGAAAAATGACACATTTGTACAATCCTGTACCACAAACCCTATAACCAATAAAACGGTAGAATGCAGGAGACATTTTTACTTGCAATATAGAGCACCAGAAAAACATGCAAGATTGCTGTAAGTTCTAAAGGGACATTGATTGTTAAGTTGTTTTTGATGATATCAATGAACACACTGCACTATACTGAAAAGGAATACCAATGATGCTACAATCAGTTCAACAGGAAATTCTGATAGATGTACATTCTATTTGTATTAATTATATTTTAGTGCATAGTTGAATAATCTTTTTTTCAGATTTTCTCCATATTCTAAGAGCAAATTCCATTTTGTGGGTCTCTCAATATAATTTAACACAGGAAATATGTTCAAAGTTTCATTTTGCATCTTAAGTGAAACAAAACATTCCCAATGTCACTAGTTTTTATTCACAAGATTTATATTGTGGGTGTATTGTCTTACTGGATCTTATCATGTCTTATAGAACCAGAAGGAGAGAAAGTTAAAGAAAATTTTGGCTAAGCCAGATGGCTTATTATACAAAACTGGAAGAAAACACAAAACAAAACACCAGTCATGTGAAAATAGTTTGAGTTTACATCTATAACGGATAGTCCCATCAAAATAGATTAGTTTTGTTGCTCTTTACAGCTCCAGCTACCAATCCCAAGGGCAAGACAAAGAAGGAACAAAACAGTGATTGTTACATACAAGTCTCCAAGTGTGTAACCTGCACACCTTACAGATGGCACTGGTGGTTTGTAGCCTATAGCTAGATTGTGTCCTGCATTTGTGTGCTTCTTGCTGATTTGCCAAAAGGAGACAACTTAGAGTAAAGTTACTGTTCTTAACATAGAATTGGTCCTGCATAGCACCCTGCATAGATTCAAACACTGTAACCTTCTACAAAGTTTTAACTAACCGAGAGCATTATGCAGTGGATTGAATCCACCAGAAGATTTCATGGAAGGTGTTGGCAGAGTGGATCCTCTTTTGCAAGAAAAATGCAGCACAGGATTGGGCTGCAGCAATCTTATCTGCTGATGCAAACCTTGAGGAGTGGGGGAAGATCCACTCCAATAGCTCCTTCTGGGAACTTTTCCAGTGGACCCAGTCTGAATAATGGTAAACTCATGAAGTTAGAATTCTCCTGAACTTAATTTATCTCCTGCATAATTTAGCCCTTCCAGCCATCTCTTTAGTGAGTGAGCATGAAAAGATGCTGAAAATAGACCAACCACTGCAAACAAAGATTTAGGGAGTGGTATGAACAGGGCTATTTTTTGGGCAGGAACGCACAGGAACGGAGTTTCAGCTGACTCCCAAGTTGGCCATGCCCAGCAGGAACTCATTAGCATAATAGGCCACACCCAACAACAGAAACTCATTAGGATTGGCTACATTAGGGGTGTGTGGCCTAACATGCAAAGCAGTTCCTGCTACAAAAAAGGCCCTGGGTTTTGACAACAAACAAGGTAAACAGAATAACAAGCAAAAGGTGGGTGTGGCTGGATAACCACTCTTCTGGTAACATGTGGATGTGGCCTAATGTGCTAATGAGCTGTGCTGTCAGGGGTGTGGCCCAATATGCTAATGAGTTCCTGCTGTTGGGTGTGGCCTATTATGCTAATGAGTTCTGAAATAGTTGTTCAGCAGAAATGCTCTGTCCTTTCATGCCTGTCACTATGTTGCCAGTTCCTTTCTGTCCCTTACCAAACCCAGCAATTTTAAATCACTGGAATCCACCTTAAAACAAGAGGGTGAAGAATGAGTCTCAAAAGTGGACATTTGTGCAGGTCTGTGGAAGACAAGCAGGGAAAGTTGTATAATTTTTCAGCACAAACTCTTGGATTGCCAGGAGGGGATGCTGTGAATTTCTCAGCAAACATGTTCAGCATTTGAACTTACCAAGTTTGACATGTGACAATCAGATGTGAGCCCATCACCATGGGTGATTCTGCACTAGACCTTAAATCCTGGTTCAACCCTGTCCCCAAACCTACATTCTCTACTACACTCGAGTTCACCCCTGTAATTATCTCGTGGGGGGGACGACGACGTTGTTTCCACATTACATTGAGGTCACCCCAGTTTTGCCCCACACTTGTTCCAGGATCAACAGATGTTGTTATAACCAGGGATAAATGCAAGGTATAGCGTCACAAGTTGAACTCTGATAAAACCAAGAATGAGATCCAAGTGCAGAAAGGACCCATGTCTATTTCATTCTGCACCAAAACAACTTAAATGCCCACTATACCGTTTTGCATCTTTCCCCCCTAAAACAGTATATACACTTATCAAACGTGAGTGGAAAGGACAGAATGGGGAAGACTTTGAACCAACAGTAGAGAACGCTACTCTTTCATTTGAATGGTTGTATAGATGGGAGGATGAGGGGAGAGAGGGGAAGTGAGGAAGATCCTGCTGTCTACAGCAGGCTGAAAGCAGCTGAGGTCCATCTAGGCTGACTTCTTCCTTCCTCTTTGTGCAGGTATTTAACCTGGATGGGGCCAGTGATATGGGCCTTTGGGCAGGGGCAGTGTTAGTGATTCTGGGGCTTTGGGCAAAAATCAAGAATGACACCCCAGAATCACTCAAGCAGGGGGAAGGGTGATCATCCTCCCCCTAGCATGTTACAACTGAACACCCTTGTCACATGGTGCCTGAGTCTCAGGCAACATGGGGAATCAGCAGTGATGGCAAGGGGCTTCAGAGCAGTGGCTGGCTGCTGAACTGTGGGGGCTACCACCATGGGACACTCCCAGTGAGAAGACCAGAGCAGATGACCCAGATGTCCTGTGGCTAAAACTACCCCTGCCCTTGGATATGTGGTAAAGGGAAAAAAAACAAAGAGCTTGGCCTGGTGATCTTGGTTTGGGACTTGTGAAAGTTAGTGTGGTGTATCTGCAGCAGCTCAGATTTATTTGTTTTTATTTGTATATTAGTTTTTGTAATATGGAATCTTCTCCATTTTTCTATGTTTCATTGGGTATTTCTGGGGGGGGGGAGATGCCCTCCAAACCTTAAATAATAAAGGAATATCTCCTTCCTTTATTACGTTATTTAATAAGAACAGGCCAATTATATCTGGGAAGAATAAGACTGAAAAGGAAGAATTGCCTTGTCATTTATCACACACTATGTACATGTGGACCAAAGCGGCTTTAAGCCTCATAGAGACATTACAGATAATACATGCAAAACTCTTAACTTCATTCATTATTGCATGAAAAACAGCATCCCAATGGCTTTTGTGTTTTTGGACATAGAAAAGGCTTTCAACTAGTTGGAATCTAACTATTTAATAGCTCTTTTGATGGGGTTTGGCAATAGTTTTCTATGGGCAATATATTCTTTATATAGGAGTCCCACAGCACATGTCCACACTAATGGATTCAACTCATCTGTAATCCATCTGGAACACAGCACAAGACAAGGCTGCCTGCTTTCCCCGATGCTCTTTACTTTGGCAATAGAGCTACTGGCTGCTGATATCTGATTGGAAGAGGCCATTAGGGAGTGATAATCAACTATAGGACTTTTGAAACAAATTTGTTCACTGATGACATGCTTCTTTTCCTCATGGACCTCATGAATTCTATCCCACCTCTTCAAAAAAACGCCAAGAATTTGGAAATTTGACTGGTCTACAGGTTAACCCCCTAAAACAGAACTTTATCTGGTGCAGCTTTCAGAAGAACAGCTTACATTTGTACAATGTAACTTTGGTTTTCAACAGGTAATGGACTCCTGGCAATATTTAGGCATCTCTATTCCATTAGATCTAACTAAACTTGAAAAATACAACTATGCAAGAATACACAAGGTAGTAAAAAACCTGATTCAATCTTGGAGTGCCCTCTCTCTATCATGGTATGACAGACTAGATCAGGGGTGTCAAACATGTGGCCCAGGGGCCAGTTCAGGCCCCCAGAGGGCTTCTATCATGCCTGTGGTGGAACTGGCTGTCTTCTGATTCTTCTTCCAGCTCTGCTGCTGCTGGTGTGTCATCATAGGTTTGCAGCTTACAGATACACACCTGAACAGCATACTCAAGATTGCAACAGCACAGACCTTTTGGTGTAATAATTCAGAGCAAGAGGTGTCAGTTATCAAACACTGTTAAATAACCTAAACATTGCAAGAGTGCTGATGTTTTAAGCATGCTTTTATTTAAGTAAAAAAAAACCCTTTGTGTTTGTGTCCTTTATAAAGTTTATATCTCTGCTACCTGGCATTACATTTTATGACACATATGGCCCAGCCCAACAAGGTCTCATTTATGTTAGATCCGGCCCTCATAACAAAAGAGTTCAACACCCCTGGACTAGGTCTTATTAAGTCAGTGTTGTTTCCAGAGTTCCACTATTTATATTGGGCTTTACCTGTACTTTGAGGAAAACATTGGAGTCATGGTAAAAAGCCCTTTGCATGTTTTTATGGGCCGGCAAGAAACCTCAAGTTAACTTCTCGGCCCTCTGTCACCCATATCATTGGGGGGGGGGGAGGCATTACTGGATCTAACTCTTTACTACCACTCTGCATGTCTCACCAGTTTAATACATATGCTTGCCCCAGATCTACCCATGGACTGGAGATGGACTGAGCAAGCTGATACTGGCTTTGTAATACCATCTGGAACTCCACTGCAGCTTGATCCTTTCTTCAATGCACCAATTCTTTCCTCCATACCACATAATCGGTATGGAATTCCCAAAGGAAACAGCTACTGAAGGATGTTTCTCCACTAACATCTTTTCTTCATCAAACTTGGTTTGCTCCAAAAGATGATCCTGACTATGTACAGTTCTAGCAAAGCAAAAAACTGACTACAGTGATGGACCTGACCAGCAACGATCTTTTACTGAATAAAGCTTCATTAAAGCCAAAATAGAAACTAAATTGGCTCCACTACTCACAATTACAAGGCATATTCTCCAAAATTTTAGGGCCAGGAACTCAAGTACAGTGTCTCACTGACTTTGAGAAATTACTTCACCTACTCATAAACACCCATAGAGGGGTTTTTTATTTTTTATTATTAATAATAATAAAACAACATAACAACATATTCAGACACATCAAAAGAACCAACCAATACAGCAAGTAAATAACCGAGGAGGAGCTTTTAAAACACAACCAGCCCCAAACCATCAGCATAACAATAAACCTTGATCGCCATTCTTCATTTTGTATGCTAAATGTGATAATGAAGCAATTAATGACATTTTCTCAGATGGTGTTTGAGCTAAAGTATTAAGTCCTACGAACTTTACCAGCGATAGAATTTAAAAACGAATCCAGGGGACATATGCCGCCTTAGACGGGATTATGTCATTCTCTGACATATATTGAAGTACACTAAACCACACTGCAACAAATCACTCATTAGCCTTTGAAATATCTACTAATGTGGCTTGAGTGACCTGTTTCAGTTTCTCTAATATAAATAAGTCCCAAATTTTGTCATGCCAAGTTTGTATCAGGGGGGGACCACTATCTTTCCATCCAGCTGCTATAGTTAGCCGAGCTGCAGCCAGAAGTTTGGATATAAGATCTTTCTGAGCCCTCGTAGCCGTTACTTCTTCTATCATGTCAAAAAGTACTAAGTTCGGACAAGCTGAAATGTTTACTGATGTAATATCACTAATTATCCCTGTAATCTCTTCCCAAAATGCATGAATAACAGGACACCCCCACCAACAATGGAAATACGATCCAATGTGGCCACATTTCTTCCAGCATTGCGAGCTCAACGCCGGGTTTATCTTATGTAATTTTTCTGGTGTGAAGTACCATCGGGTGATCAGTTTAAAAAACTGCAATCTAACACTATAGTTCCTAGAACGATTGGCAGGCGAGTTCAGACATCCTTCCACATTTGTTCCGAAATCTCCATCTGTAAATCCTCTTGCCATCTGAATTGATGTTTCAGCATCTCCCCATTCTCCAAATCAAGTAGCACTTTACATAGGGCCGCCATTAAGCCTTTAGATGAGTTTGTAAATGTGCGTAGAATGACTTCCAAGCCTGAGTAGGGTTTCTCGAAAGTATGTTTAGACGCCAGAAATTCGATAAGATTTTTCAGCTGTAAATAGCTATGCCATGAGAAGCGCACCCTGGCTTGTTCCTCAAAGGACACTTTATCTCAGATTTTTCCGCGAATAACTAAATCAGACAGATGAGAAAAACCTGCTTGCTTCCAATCCCCAAAGTCTCCAGGCCTTTGCGCCGCCGGGAACTACGGTTGGTTTACGAAAGTGGAAAGAGGTGATACATCTTGAATCAGCTGTTTCTTTCTATGATTGCATATCTTCAACATTAAGGACAACCAAGGGTTCTCTCAACAGGTTTTCAGTCGACGAGCAGGTAGCATCCAACAAACTTCCTGCAGATCATAAGGGGTGGCATAACACTGCTCCATACCACACCATAAAGGTGGTGATTCCCTTTGGGCTTGTACCACAGCTGCAAGAATGGCAGCCTGATAGTAAATCCGAAGTAAAGGAAAGTCCAAACCTCCTAAATAAGATGGTTTTGTCAATATGTTTGCATTAATTCGAGATTTTTTACCATCCCATAGAAAGGATTGCAGAAACTTTTGCCACTGCTGAAGAGCCTTGTTTGGAATATATATCGGGAGTGATCAAAAAAGGAACAAAAACTTGGGTAAGATGAAGCTCTTTATCAGATGGAGCCTATCAGGTAACGAAAAAATAAGAGCCTCCCAATCCTTAACTTGCACCTTGATGGAATCGTAGAGCTTATCATAATTATGTTTCATAAGATCTTTGAGCTCTAACGGGAATCTTATCCCTAAATGTCGCCAAGTCTCTGAAATCTATTTATAAGGAAAGATTTGCATTATTTGCGTCTTCAATTCGTCAGAGATCCATACCGGGTATAATAACACCCATAGAGGTTTAATTGGCAAAATATACAAGATCTTACTCCAACTAGATAATGTGAAACCCCCACATTCTTATGCCAAATGGAGTACTCTCTGTGAAATAGATCTTACGGAAGAAGAGTGAGGCTCTATATGGACTTTGACATACAAGGTGCCGAAAGCACTGAATGCCAGATTGACCTCTTACAAGGTAATTACACATTGATATCTTACTCCAGCCAAGCTACAGCAATTTGCAGATTCACCTGGTGGTCTCTGCTGGAAAGGCTGCAGCTCAAAGGGTACATATTTCCACTGCCGGTGGTCCTGTCCATCACTCCATCATTTTTGGAGCCAAATTGTCTCTAAACCTGAAGCCATCCTCCTTAATTGGTGGGACCAGGACCCTAACTGAGTGTCTAGCCACCACCTGATACTTACCATGTTAGCCACAGCGACGTTAGCCTTGGACAGCAAATGGAAAACCGATGAAGTGCCCTCTCTTGTGACTTGAAGACCCAAGCTTTGGGATTTCTATACCATGGATAAATAGAAGATCAAATAATGCAATGAGAAACAGCTCCTACTGTTTCCCTTTTTGTTACAAAATGGCTTCCATATTTCATCTACCTGACAGAACATAATTTACTTCCAAGCAACCAGATCTTGCTGGAGTTTTATACATTCTGACTATTTGTTTCTTTTATTTAACTGTCTATTTCTACATAATCTCTCCCTATCTCATACCTATAATTATCTATGCCAATCTCTTCTGCCTTCTCCCTATATGATTAAATTTTATTCCAATTTTATGTATTTTTAAAGCCTTAACAAATTTTCAGAAAAAGAAAAGGAAGAATCAAGCTGAAAAATGAACTGTGTTACTTGCTAATATCCTGATGGTCTAGCACAAGAGAGTGCTCTGAGAGGTGACTAATTGCTAGTTGATGCTTATTTTTCTACAATGAATATTTGTCCCTAGTTGCCATCTGTCCCGACCAACCCTGGTCAGGCCTCACCACAACCCTCTTTGAGCTCCTGGGACAGGAAGCACTCCAACAAAGAGCTGCCTGAGCAAGCCTCCAGGCTGCCCAACTTGATGTGGGGAAGATAAATGGTAGTATCATAAGCACTTGCCGTGAAGCATCCTCAACTTACCCAGATGGGTCCGGGGACCAAAGAGGGGGAGGAGGCCTAGACAGGCAAGTAGGACCCCAGCCATGAGATCTGTATTGCCGTGCTCCCCTGGGCCAATGGAGCAGATGGCTGAGGAGGGGCCGTGGCCAGAAGCGCATGACCCATAGCAGATCCACCCAAGCCTGATGCTGCACATTGGGACTTGTATCTGAAGGCAGGGCAAGCCAGAGGATGGGCAGGGGGCAGTGCAAAGGGTGGGGTGACAAGGGAGCAAAGCTATAAAAGGGAACCAGCCTGACAGGCTGGGGAGGAGATGGCTGGAGTCTCCAAGGTAGCCAGAGAGAAGGTACGGAGCTCCAGCAGGTTGGAGTGGAGGGCCAGTGATGAAACTGTCTCCCCCAACCATTTCTAAGGCCACAGGCTAGCCCCCAAAAGGGGTGTGAGCATGGCCCAGGACACTCCAATAGCAACGGGAAGAGGGGTCAGCCTAGGGGTGGAGGAGGAGGCACAACACATCTTCAAGTATTTCATGCCCCTTTCTAATTGAGAGCATTCACAATTGAAGATACTGTCACAGGAGCAAACTAGATGAGATGCTGTCTCTGGGTTCACACTGGGGAAATGTCTCCATTTTGTAGAGTCCAGGAATGCTTTTTAAGAGGGCCACAGGAACCAGATAATTTTTGGAACCAAGAAGGCATTACCTGAAACAGACTGAGAGGAAGGCAGGAGTCCCCCCCCCCATACCACAGTGGTCCCGACTACACTCTTAAAAGGTGTTCCAGAACTCTACAAAATGGAGGCACATTCCCTCGGAGAACCCAAGCATGGCATTTTGTCTAATTTGGCCCACAGAAGGAGGGCTAAATATTATTTCTGAGAACCTTATTGATTCTCTATTTAAAACTATTTCCCTAAGTGTGCTACTGCACTTTCCTTAACTTCTTACCTACTAGACTACTGGGTGCTGGTGGTAATAGTTGATATTTAGGAGTATGAACTGTTTAGCTTTACCAAGAAGTTTTAGTTTAGGTACCTTCCCTACTATACCCCTTTCCTAAAATTATCTCCATAGCTTTGATGCAAAGGGGAATATTTATATGCAGTAAAAGCCTTTATATTTCATTGAAATACCAGCTGTTAGGTATAAGTACAGCACTTTTGAACTGAGTCCCTTTTGTCAGATCTAACTAGTACTTTAGCTATAAAATAATGTTCTATTTTCCAAGCATTCATCTTATGTAATTGCATCTGCTCTGAATCCTGGAATTTCCATGGCATTTTTCAAATAGCTAAAAAAAAAAATTAAAGGTCACAACAAAAAGAGCAGCTTATTTCCCATTGTAATTCAACATTTCCATTCACCATCTTTCTATTCTTACTGTTGTATACTGAGAAAATTACATCAGCACTAGTGAGGCCATGCGGTCTAGCACACCTTTGGGCGCTAGAACAATAGAGGAATCGGATCCTAGGGCAGACCAATTGGAGTGCTCGGATTCTAGAGGAGACCTATGATGGACTCCTGCACTGTAAATAGCCTATCATTGGTGTTGGGGTGTGTTTTGGGTGTGGGGTACTGCAGGGATATAAGCGGGGCTTGGACCTCGCTAGTTTGTCTTTCGTTTTGCTTGCTTAATAAACCATGAGCTGATCACTACTCAATGCCTCCGAACTCAGTACTTTACACTTACAGAGATAGAGGATCCCCACAACTTTTATTTATTTTATTTTTGTCGTTTATACCCTGCCTTCCTCTCCAATGAGGGCCCAAAGAGGTTTATATTATTCTTCTCCATTTTATCCTCAGAACAACCCTTTGAGACAGGCTAGGCTGCAACAGTGAGACTGGTCCAAGGTCACCCAGGAGGCTTCCATGTCAGAGTGGTGATTTCAAACTAGGTCTCACAGATCCTAGTCTGACACTGACCACTGCACCACACTGGCTGTCTGGAAAATGCTGGTGATTGAACGGGGGACCTTCAGCGTGCAAAGCAGATGTTCTACCAGTGAACCATAGTCCTGCAACAAACATGCCCATATAAGCACATCTGCTCCCCCTCACCCTCTAAGGCAGGTTATACTATGATCTCTCTGCATGCAAAAGGTACTGTTTGCTAGGGAACAAAACCAGGACCTTTTCTTTTGTAGCAGAATCTTGGCCAATGAGGTCTACTGCTCTCTATGTCCAGAATCTTTTAGAAATCCTACTAAAAGATTTGTTTTCACTTTGGTTTTCAAGGCTGTTTTGTAATGTAGCCTTGATTGGCTGGATCCAACATGCTGGAATATGTCTGCTATATTTTTAAATTGTTATTTTAATGATGCTATTTTACTGTACCCTGAAACCTGCCTTGATGCCTATGTTGGCAAATGTCAGATGGCTATGCTGAAAGCCAGGCTGTAAATGCCAACATGAAATAATCTAATATATTTATTTATCTACAACTGGTAACTCACAAGGACTTGTGAGAAGCATCTCATTTTCCTCTCCCCAATATTTCCTCTTTTCCTTTCCTTAAGATCCAGCTTGGTGTAGTGGTTAAGAGCGGTGGACTTTAATCTGGAGAACTGAGTTTGATTTCCCCACTCCTCAACATGAAGCCAGCTGGATGACCTTGGCCAGTCACAGTTCTCTCAGAACTCTCTCAGCCCCACCTACCTCACAGGGTGTCTGTTGTGGGGAGAGGAAGGGATTGTAAACTGCTCCAAGACTCCTTCAGGTAGTGAACAGTGGGGTAAAAAAAAAAGCCTGTTCTTCTTCTTGAAAGCCCTCATAGACTGTCTCCTTTTCCTGCTAGAGTTGCCAGTTCCAGGCTGGGAAATTCCTGGAGATTTGGGGGTGGAGCCTTGGGAGGCAAAGTTTGAGGAGGGAACCAACCCCAGCAGAGTATAATGCCATAGAGTCAACCCCCTAAAGCAGCCATTTTCTCCAAGAGCAGTGATCTCAGTCATCTGGATATCAGTTGGAATTCTGGGTGATCTACAGCCCCCACCTGGAGGTCGGCTACCCTAGTCACTCTAGAGGAAATGGCTGCTTCTGAGGGTGAACTATACTTTCTGAGGTCCCTCCCCTCCTGAAAACCTACCCTTCCCAGGCTCACCCCCCAAACTCCAGCTATTTTCTCACCTGGGGTTGGTAACCCTATTTCCTTCCCATCCAACAGCCCATCTACCTTTATCTGCCCCTCTGTCTTAATTTTTCACTCTCCCCCCACCAGCTGCCTCTATGCAGGAAAACTGTGGTCACGTTATGTGGTGCTGGCCACTGGGCCAGGCCCACTAGCATGGTTGGGAACCCTCAAGTACTTGTGGGGCGACACCTCACTTTCCCCTCTTTCCATCCCTCTCCCCACACTATTTCCTCTTTCCTTCCCTCTGGCAACCCCAATATCCTGTCCCCTTCCCCTGATCCATTCTCTTCTCTCAGCCATTCACCAACCTACCTTTAATCTGCCTCCCATCTGCAGGTATATTTATTATTTATTTACTTCATGTTTACCCCACCTTTCTCTACAGTGGGGACCAACGCAGTTTACATTTTTCTCCAATCCTCCTTTTAATCCACACAACAACTCTGTGAAGAAGGTTAAGCTGAAAGTATGTGACTGATCCAAAATTACCTAGTGAGCTTCAACAGGAAGATGGGGATTCAAACCTGGGTCTCGTAGACCAAACTCTGAAGCTGTAACCACTATACCACACTGACTTTCACAGGGTGGCTGCTGCTGAACAGTATCAAGCAGCTAGGTCTAGCTGAATGATGAAAGATGGGTGGTATCAAATCTTGTAGCTGCCCTTAGACTATTTCAGGCCAAATCTCTCAGTCAACTTACCTTTGGAGCCCCCATCAATATTACATCTAACTACAAGAAACTGGACACAGTGCAATCAAAATTTCTGAGATCTGTCCTACAAGTACGTGGCATTCCAAATGCACTTATTCAAATTGAAACTGGAATGATAACTGTGGAGGCAAGGTCATGGATCATGGTGATTCATTATTGGCTGAAATTAGTTTTTCTATCCAAAGGACTCACGTGTTTAATATTACAAGATACCTTTATACCGCCCTGGCTTGAGGCTATAGAAGAGAAACTCCCTTATTTTGGCCTCACAAAACAATACCTATGTTCTCTTGCATAGGACAAAGCTAGAGAATTGATAAAACAGAGGATTATGGATATTGAAAGGCAGAACGATATTGGCAGAGTAGAGAAATAGAATAGACTTCTGGACCCCACTAACAGAATAAGTTCTATGGCCTATCTTCACCAACTGTCAAACCATGAATATAGGAGAACGTTTACTCTTATGCGCTGGAACGCCCTTCCTCTAGCAATTACAGAGGGAAAGTATAAGAAAATGTCATTTGAGGAACGAATATGTCCCTGCTGTAACAAAGGCATCGAAAATTTAGAACATATTATTTTCGACTGTAAGGCATATAATAATCTCCGTAAATCACTTCCACTCCCCAAGTCCTTACCTCTCACTAGTAGGCAAAGAGTTCATATTATGAAAAAACTCCTGGCGGACAGACACTCAGAGGTAACACTTCTAGTGGCTAGATATGGATGGCTAGCTTTAAGAATTAAAAAATCTATAATAACACAGGAAGTCAAATGTCAATCACCTAACTGTTAACTGCCTGTTTCTTAAGAATTTTAAATGCACTTTATTGCTTGCTTCTTAAGAATTTTAAAATGCATTTTATTGCTGTTTTAAGCTTCTTTTACCTTTATGTACAGGGGTTCTTACTATTTATTATTTTTTTAATTCTCATTTTATAAGTCCTTCAAAATGCCATCAGAACTGGATGCCTTATAAGTGAAGTGTGGCTTATTACTAATGCTATTATTAGCAGTACTGCTATTCCATTCAACTTGTACGTGTTCACATAGAAAATACCATAGCAGCCACAGAAGTATTTATATTTAAATGCAAGTCATAAATTTAAATGTTCAGCTCAAACTTATTGAGATAGAGTAAATGATATATTCAATAGTGTATATTTTAGTAGTATATTTAAGGCAGATTTGTATTTTATCCTTAGCAGTGTGTAAAACTATTTTTATCTGGTCTATGACTGTTATAATAAACTTCTGACTTTCACAGGGTGGCTGCTGCTGAACAGTATCAAGCAGCTAGGTCTAGCTGAATGATGAAAGATGGGTGGTATCAGATCATCCTGAGGTTGCTGTTAGACCTAGCTTTGCCAGCCTCAAGGTGGGACCTGGAGATTTCCCAGAATTACAACTGA
Organism: Gekko japonicus; assembly: GCF_001447785.1. Lineage (NCBI taxonomy): Eukaryota > Metazoa > Chordata > Lepidosauria > Squamata > Gekkonidae > Gekko > Gekko japonicus. The sequence continues at coordinate 117,377 of NW_015165286.1, forward strand.
TCTCCAGATGACAGAGTTCTGTTCCCTGGGGGAAAAAAGGCTGATCTGGAGAGTGGGATCTATGGCATTATATCCCGCTGAGGTCTCTCACCTCCCCAAACTCTGCCCTCCTCAGACTGTACCACAAAATCTCCAGAAATTCCATAACCTGGAGCTGGCAACCTTAGCAGGCTTGTGCCCAATGAGCCCTCCTTCAAAGCCTAAAATAGTCCTGGCAAGGGCCCTGCCACCTCCCCCTGCTTTTTATTGACAGAAACTCAGCCTGGAATCTGTGGTTGCCTAGTGACAGTCACTGAGGGGATCAATTGCTTAAAGCTACAGGTGCTCTTTTTAGCATTTTCAGGGTTTTTTTAAATTAAAGACCAATGCATTTTGTGTTTTTTTCTTTTTGTTTCACATTTTTCTGCAAACCTGGGGCCCTTTTCAGGGTTGCAGAAAGATCTGTCTTGCCTGTTTACATTTCCAGTCACCAGATTTAAGTATCCAAAGATCTGTCACTTCGCTATTAGTATATAGGCAAGTGTTAACCCGCAGGACTTGCGGGAGGAATCTCACTCCCCCCCCCCACTATTTCCTCTTTCCATTTCCTGAAAGCTCCCCCAGCCTCTCCCCTTTTCTTGCTTCCTTCTCTCCTTTTAGGGTTATCAGTCTCCAGGTGAGGCTAGGAGATCTCTTTGAATCACAACAGATCTTCCAAATACATATATAACTTCCGTCTTAGGGTTGCCAGCTCCAGGTTGCAAAATTCCTGGAGATTTGAAGGTGGAAACTTGGGATGATGAGATTTGGGGAGCAAAACAACTCCAGCAGAGTATAATGCCACACTCAGGGTATAATGTCCACATAATACCCAGCAGGGTATAATGTCCACACTCCACAGCAGCCATTTTCTCCAGGGGAACAATCTCTGTCATCTGGAGATCAGTTGGAATTCCGGGTGATCTACATCCCCTACCTAGAGGTTGGCAACCCTAGTTCTGCTGGAGGGAATGGCCACTTTGGAGGTGAAATCTATGACATTATACCCTTCTGAGGTCCCTCCCCTCCTGAGTCCCACCCTCCCAGGTTCCACCCCCCAAAAATCTCTATGAATTTCCTAACCTGGAATCTCCTTCCCACCCAACAGCCTATCCACCTTTATCTGCCCCTTTGCTTTAAGCTTTCCATCCCTCACAGCAGTCTCTAACTAGGAAAACTGTGGCCCAGTTGTGTGGCCATTGGGGAAGATCCACTTGCATGGTAGGGAACCCATAAGGAAATTTCCCCTCCTCCCCATACTATTTCCCATTTCCCTCCTCCTGGCAACTCGCATATGCTTTCCCCTTTCCTTGCCTCATTCTCTCCTTCCCAGCCATTCACCAACTTACCTTTTATCTGCCTCCCATCTTCAGCTACATTTATTATTTATTTACTTTGGTTACACCCTACCATTCTCCACAGTGGGAACCAATGGACCTGACATTATTTTCCTCTCCTTTTTATCTGCACAACAACCCTGTTTGGTAGTTTGGACTGAAAGTATGTGACCAGTCCAAAATCACCCAGCGAACTTCCACAGGAAGATGGAAATTCAGACCTGGGTCTCCCAAACTCTGTTCTGAAGCTCTAACAGCTATACCACACCGGCTTTCTCAGGGTGGCTGATGCTGTATAGTAGCAAGCAGCCAGGCTTAGTTGAGTCATGCAAGTCTGGTGGTATCAAGTCACCCACAGATTACTGCCAGGCCTAGGGCTGCCAATGTCCATGTGTGACCAGGAGATTTCCCAGAATTACAACAGAACTCCAGATGACAGAAATCTGTCCCCTGGAGAAAATGGCTGCTCTGGACAGTGGACTCTGAGGCATTATATCTAGCTGAGGCCTCTCCCCTCCCCAAACCCTGCACTCCTCAGATGCCACCACAAAATCTCCAGGAATTTCCCAACCTGGAGCTGGCAACCCTAAGCCTGCCCCAATGAGTTCTTCCTCAAAGACCAAAATAGGCCTGGAAAGAGCCCTCCCCCCTCCCCCTGCCTTTTACTAACAGAACCAAACCTTGAATACTATGGCTGACTAGCAACAGCTGCAGGTGCACCTTTCATCATTTCGGGTTTTTAAAAACTCTTTTATATATACTTTGCTATTAGTATATAGATTAAAACATTTATACCCAGACGTTCTCATGGCTCAGAGAGGGTAAAAGGTTATATGAGATACAAGATATAAGTAGTGCGTGTCTCAGTGATGGCTGATTGTAAACCTGCTTATACCCACTCTGAAATATGTGCAAATGAAATTAAGCCAAGTAATGGTTAAATAAAACCAGACTGCATCACAAAACTGTTGGTAACAGATGTTTATGTTTTTGTTCGGAGAAAGGGGATATACTGAATTTATATGGGGTCAATCCAACAAAATCTAGTGAGAATTAAATTGCGTCGTTATTAATGAGATTTAAATATTTCACCATATATTTTAGAACCACTGGTGACAATAGGATATGACCTCAATTACTTTTTTCAGGATTCTGCCCTATGTCTCTCTGTGGGAGAAGCTAAACAGGTTAATACCTTTCATCCATCAGTTCTCTCATTTGTGCATACTTAAATTATTGCCTCCTATAAAAATACTGGGCTTTTTCCTTACCAAGATAGGTCCTCAACACCCAGCATTCCTCTATTGCTTCTTTTCCCTTTCTTTTCCAGAATCACAAGAGTCTCAGGATGATGTAAACCATGCCATTCTCCTGTTTCTAGGAAGAACAACAAAAATAATTTCTTCCTCGTGCAAATCAGACTCACAGTACTTTATTTCTATGCCACTTCCATTCCCTCAAAAATGTCTCAGAAAAGATGCACATATTTCAATATTATTTACTTATTAGTAAATCAATGTTCACCTGCATCCGTGCAAGGGAGTTCATCCATGTTCCTTTCTACTCCTGCAGCCCTTTCAGACTGTTGGAATTCACACAAAGGAACAGCTGTATGGGTTGGGGCTATGATTGCTAACTCCAGGTTACATTTCTGAAGATGTATGCATAGAGCCTGGAGATCGCAGTGTTTGAGGAGGGAAGAGATCTCAGTGGGGTATAGTTCCATAGACTGCACACACACCCAATGTAGTTGCATGTGCACAAGGAGGAGGAGTGATTTCACCCCTTGTCCTTCCTCACTCCACCCCAAATCCCACATGGCTGTTGTTTTGTTCCGGTGCTACACAAGGAGTGATCTATTCAAAGGTTTTAAGGGGCTATGGGAATGGAGAGGAGTGTCAGAAAACATAATATTCTATACTTGAATTGTTAGATTCAGGCTAGTATAATGATATATATTATGTGTGCGTAAAGTGCCATCAAGTCACAACTGATTTATGGTGACCTCATAGATTTTTCAAGGCAAAGACGAACAGAGGTGGTTTGCCCTTGCTTGCTTCTGTGTAGCAGCCCCTAGCCTTTCTTAGTGGTCTCCCATCTAAATACTAACCAGGCTGACCCTGCTTATCTTCCAAGATCTGATGAGATCTGGCTAGTCTGGGCTATCCAGGTCAGGGTAATGATATATATTATGTGTGTAATATAATTTGTAAACTGTATATACAATACAAACAAACCCACCAAACTACCAGTGAAAGCAGCATTAAAAAACACCGGTGGTAATATAAATGAATGGGGAAAGATACGAAATATGAAGGAACAATTCCTTATGCTTAGCTACAGCATTCATAAATCATATGATAAACTTAATTTGTCAACATTTTTAATACTTTGTGGATCGCCGGGAGGGGGGGCGTTTCCAGTGCTACAGTATTGTTGAAGGTAATTGTTTCGACATTGAAGGTAACTGTTTATACACTGAATGGATCTGAGAAGAAATATTTGGAGAAGGAATTCTTCTGCCTGAGATTCTGGACAAAATGCATACAAAATACCTATGAACATACAAATGAATTAGAGTTGACAGTGCTGAGCTAGTTGAATCAAAACTCTTCGACTTGGCATAAAGTAGCTTTACATGTATTATGGCAAGTGCTAACTAATCAATGGCTGGAAACTACAGGGTGTCCCAACTTGCAATGTTCCCTCTAAGCTGTGGAGTCTTGTGAGCAAAAATTCTGCCTTGTGAGTTACTGGCTTTAAAGTTGTAAGCCAGCGATTTGGCTGCTGCATAAATCAGTTTGCTCTGGAGCCCTCCTTCCTGAGCCAAGACAAAAATCTGTGAGCTGTGAGGCTAAAAAATTGGGAGCTAGCTCACACTAACTCAGCTTAGAGGGAACACTGGTCCCAAGTAAACTTTGTAAAGAAAGAGGAGGACTGGGTTTGCCAGCCTCCAGCTGGCAAATCTATTAATGTTAAAAATCTTTATAGTAAAGTACATAAAGTACATAAAATTTCTCATAAAATAATATCTTAGTAATTATATCACGATTGTTTGTATTGGCTGTTTAACTTCTCCTGAGAGCTCTCATAATTTGTAGCCTCCATCTAGGGCCTGGAGTTCTCATGAAATTACAACTGATCTCCAGACTACAGAGATCAGTTTCCCTGGAGAAAGTGGCTGCTTTGGAAGGTGGACTCTATGGCATTATACCATTTTGAGCTCCCTCCCTATGCTGTACTCCCAAATCTCCAGGAAATTCCCAACCCAAAGCTGGCAGCCTTAAGCAGGACAGAAGTAGAACAACTACTAAAATAAACGTTTTGGAGGAAACACATTCAGTGGTTGAACCTACCTGATATGATGGCTGCAATCAGTTCAGTTTGACAGTAGTAGAAAAGAGCAAGAGTCCAGTAGCACCTTAAAGATTAACAAAATTTGTGGCAGGGTATGAGATTTCGTGACTCACTGCTCTATCACCCTGCAGATAGGTCTAATGCATACTAGCCATGCTAGCTAGCTTTTAGTTGGTTCAGCTTGTGAAGGCCAGTCAGAGCAACCCTTGATCATGATACAGTTGTGGAGTGTTGTATAGTGGTTAAAAATGCTCATAAAATGGAAGCTCATTGGGTGACCGTGGGCCAGTCACAGCTCTCTCAGCCTAACCTACCACATCGGGGTTGTTGTAAGGATAAAATGGAGGAGAACAATGTAAGCTACTTTGGATCCTAATTCAGTATAAAGCTATAGTACAATTTAAATAAATAAATAGTCTTGTAGAAAGTGCAAGGAAAGGCTTTTCTAGAACTGTCAATCCTCCACTACCAGGAATGTGTGGCAGATTTTGGCAGATTTCCTGCCCAGCATGATCAAGGTAAAAGTAAAGGTTCCCTTGCTCGAAAGCCAGTCGAGTCCGACTCTAGGGTTGCGGTGCTCATCTCCGTTTCAAAGCCGAAGAGCCAGCGCTGTCCGAAGACGTTTCCGTGGTGATGTGGCCAGCATGACTAAAGACCAAGGCGCACGGAACGCTGTTACCTTCCCACCGAAGTGGTACCTATTTATCTACTTGCAATTTCTTGCTTTCGAACTGCTAGGTTGGCAGGAGCTGGAACTAGAGATGGGAGCTCACTCCGTCGTGCAGCAACTCGGGTCTCGAACTGCTGAATTACTGACCTTCCACAGCCTGCAGTTCAGCGTCTTAACCACTTGAGCCACCGCAGCTCCATGATCAAGGTACACTTGTTTTAAAATTGTACTGAGCAATTTCATTTTTAAGATGTAAGAAGAATGGTAAGTTTTTAAAGTGTTGATTTTACTAGCTGTGTATATTGATGATCGAGTTAACAGTGTGCTTTAGCTGTGGCACGAAGTGGTTCACTCTGATTAGTAAGGGCAAAGAAATGTCCCTCAGGCTGTGTGACAATTTACATGTGTGAAAACTGATCGTGCTCTGCTGTACTTTATGGAGTTAGGAAAGAGTACAGCAGCCTTTCAGACAGCCATTAACAGGTCATGAGCAATCAACCCAATCATTCAAAATTGGTGATCAGGACACAATTTCAGCTGGTTGGTGTTCAAACATACGAGGGTTGCCAAGCCAGCTGAGAGGGCTGAAGATTGGGAAGGAAGCAACACTGGCAGTTTTTCTAAGTCACTTCCCTATGGTAAAACCATAGAGTTTTTGGTGGTTCCTACAGCTACCCTATGTCACTCCCAGATCTTTTCCCTGGAACTGACATAGCAAAGCAGCCAACATCACCTTTTTAACAATTATTTTTCTCCTTCCAGGTGAGTAGGGCTGACAAGTGAAGACCCCCCCCCCACTAAAATTTGGCAGCCCTAGATCATCTTTATCAAAAATTCCCGATATTTTAGATACTGAGCAGTGAATTTTGCGTTTTAAAATTAATATTGATGCTGCTTTTCTCCCTGTCATTTACTAATTATATGGTTCCATATCAGTCATAAGTGTGTTCAGTGTCATATTGTTATAAAATGGCTGCCATTGCCTTTATTATCCTGAGGATTGTCCTTGTCTGGTTTCAGTGCCAATCAAAAATGTGAGAAGAAGAGGACAAAATCTTTAAAATAAGGAGTTAATAAATTCTTTTCATAGACTTTTCCAGTATCAGTGGTGCATCAGTTGATTAAAAATAGCTTATATTTCATCCATTAAGCTATTAGTCTAATTGTACATAAATACTTTTATGTAAATCAGAAAAAAGAAGGGGGGAAAGGATATGAAGAGCTTTCAAAGTGTGATGAAAATCAATACATGGAAGAATATGAGTCCTTTCTTAATGTGTGCTGTGAATCAGAGTAAGCAGCACAATGCATCTAGAGCCTGCAAAGCAAAAATGATACGTAACTTCAGCATCTGCCTTAAAATCTGGTTATCAGTTGACATGCTATTTCTTACTGATTGCCATACATGCTATTTCTTACTGATTGTCATACAAAACTAAACATCTGATCGCAAGGATGGAAGTGCCATGGTCAGACTTGGTGTTCTCCTTCCTGCCCCAGTCTAGGCAGCAAGCTGATTTATGCTTGCCTGAGGAGACTGATGGGCCCTACTGGGTTCCAGAATACTCTGTGGGATCTAATGCCCTCCAGCAACTTATTGGATGAGCTGATAGAGGATTGGAATTCCCATTTCTCTGAAGTCATCGATAAAGTCACCCCCAACATTTTCTCTGTTCCCGGATGACGTAATTCCCCCGGTATACTCTGGAACTCAGGGGAATGAGATGGGAATTCAGATGACTTGAGCAAGTTTGGCAGCATGCTCGTGATGAAGCCGCAATAGCATTTTATAGGATGCTTATGAAAGCCTATGAAGTGGTGGTGAAGGCTGCAAAAAGACATTTTTATGCAGCCTCCATCGCATCTGCTAGCTCTTGCCCAGCACAATTGTTTATGGTGATTAGATCTTTAACATCTCTCACTGAGAGAACTGGAATTGTTAGTAATTTGACCAACAGCTGTGAGGCATTTTTGAGCTTTTTCATGGATAAAGTCTTGTCACTCCACCATGACCTAACCACCAAAGTTGATACAGTCTGTGTACTGGAGGCCCCTTGGCCATCTTTGGATTCAGTATTTGATAGCTTCAGATGGCTCTCCCAGGTCAATGTCAACAGAATCCTGAATGCTGTTAGGCCAACCACATGTCTCTTGGACCCGTGCCCCTCATGACTGGTGAAAGCCGGTGGTGAGAGAATACAAGGCTCCATGGGCGTAGACTTTCCAATTTCCCAGAAGGCTGGGGCTGGGCCAGAGGCCCCCCATCCCTCTTGTCAGGCACAAGAGGCAGAAAGATGAGTGGAGATCCGGGTCAGGAAGGGGGCGCTTTATTGAGCCATCAGGGGTGGCCAAACTTGCTTCATGTAAGAGCCACATAGATGAAATGTCAGATGCTCAAGAGCCATAAGGAGTCCTGCCTGGAAATTTAAAAGGGGAATAATGGCAATTTCCACTGCTTCCTCTTCCCCCTGCAGACCACACGACTGTGCCCTTCTTTGCACAAGAAGAAAGACCCAGACAAGTCCCTGGTCTCCAGCAAGCCTGCTACCTCCTCCTCCTCTTCCTCAGCCTTTCCTGTATTCAAAGTAGCATGGGCAGACAACTGGCCTGAGAAGAAAGGGTAAGGAAGCCTTACCCGTCTATTCAAGAAGCCTAAGAACTTCTTTCTTTTAATGCACCTGCACAGTTCCTTCATTATGTTTTACAACATGTCTTTGCAAGAAGGTGGCTAGAAAGTACAATCAAACCTGAGTTTCAATTATCTAATAAGGGCAAGACAGGGATAAAGGTTGCTTATCTTTCGTTCTGCAAGGCAAAGTCTTGTTTCTATTGTTTTATTAAAAGACCTACATTTTAACTACATAAAGACTCCAGTGATATGATCCTATGGGGCCACAGTGCATTAAACAATGGGTTCATAATAGCTGTCCTTCAGCCACAATTTGTCTAAACATCAGCTTAAAATAATTAGCACCCTGCTTAATATCTCATGGATATGCTGTGGGTAGCCATGCCAGTTTATTTTGTATTCCTTCCTCTTGCAAAAGTAATCCTCTTTTTCACTAGTTAGTATCTCCTCCTCAACAGAAGCAACAACAGAAAAACCCCAGAGACTAAAAGAGGGAACTTGTTGGACTTCCGGTTTATGGCGACACGCAGGCAGATGCATCTCCTGGACCTCCCGGGGATGTAATCTGCACACCAGCGTGTAGGAGGGGGTGCAACGGGTCGCGACCCCCCCCCCGGAGCCTTGGCAAAAGGCTCCTAGCAATGGGGCTTTTGAGGGGCGACCTATTCTCCGGCGCGATGCCGGAGAATTGAGGCGCTCCTCCGCCCTGAAGGTCCTGCCGCTGAGTGTCCGAATGGATATAGAGTTGCTGACCAGGACAAGCGTCAGAGATCAAGCGTATTAAATGGATCCCGAGTGAGGCTGAATGGCCAACAATGAACTGTGAGTCGGGCTTAAGCAAATATGAGACTTTTTAAAAAAGCTACCCCCTCCCCACAGAGGGATGAAAAGCGAGCAGGGGAGGGGCCCCTCCCAAGTGCATGAACGAAAACATGATATAAAGGGGGGTTGCAGAAGAAAAAGCATTTAAATCTGCTTTAAGAGACTTACCAGAGCGTGGATAAGCATTTGGGTGAATTTCAGAGACTTTGGCAACTTTTATAAAAGTATACAATCCATAAAGATGGCGGGGAAGAAATCAGAGAAAGACAAACTTGAAAAAGTGAAACTAGGAGGGAGCCCTTGACTGGAAGAGGCCACGGAGCTCTCTAAAATGTTGACAGACTCCTTGCGCCCTCTGCTGGACGAGATGACTAACATCAAGCAACAGTTAACAACAATAACTCAGAATCTGGCGTCTCAGCAGCTCCAATTGACTGAGTCTAAAAATAACAGAGCAAACAGCTGAGAAGGTGAAGAAAATGGATGCCAACACCAAAAAAGTTAAGAAAAAGGTGCAAAGGCTGGAAATAAAACAAGCTGTGGAAGAATCACAACTTTTACAGCTACAAATGGAAAAAGCAAATATGGTTCTTCAGTTTCAAGGGGTCCCAGAATTAAAAGGAGAGAGTCTGAAGCAACTGCTGAGTGAAGAATTAGCCCCAGTTACAGATTTGAAAGCGGAATACATTCTTAGTGAAATTCTTAGTGAAAATGGATGTGGTGAAATAGATGTGGGAAATAGTAGTCAGATTTTCGAAGAGGCATGTGAGGGATTCTATCCTGAAGGCAACTACTGGAACACCCTTGAAAATTGGGGACAATTCCATCAGGATTCTAAAAGATATCCCATTTGAAATAAGACAAAAGAGAAAGAAATACAAAGATTTAATCCTTTTTCTACAAACAGATGGCATCAGTTACAGATGGTTAATTCCAGAAGGCGTAATTTTCAAACTCCACAACAAAAAAGAAAAGATTGACTCTGTTTCCAAAGCACGTGAGTTCCTGAGAGTGCAGCTGGGGGAGCCAGCTGGGGACAAGAGGGAAGAAGATGACAGTAAATCTGATGGCGAACTGGACTTGGTGTCCTCTGACGAGGACTTTCTTTCTGAAAAGGGGGCAGCCGCCCCCAAAAGTCCATACAAATTGAGGATTAGAAAAGATAAGACAAAATAAAGGCTGAAGGACTCTGAATTGTGCCTGAAATTTCTATACTAACTATGGGATTCTCTGGGGTTTTCTTAAACAGATAAATTGATGGATAATAAGATAAATAATTTAACATAACCGACTATGTTCAAAGTAATACTAGCGATTAAGAATAACATTCATATAAGCTGCTGTTATGATCTCCTATTCTTGGGGTTTTAGTTAATAGTGGTTTTCTTTCCTTTCTTCCTAGTTGTAGCCACCCCTTCCTAAAGGTGTGAAATCCTTGCACCTTTTGCAAAGGCAATTTTGGTGGCCATTAATGCGCAAGGACTTATAGTCATTTGTGCAATCCTGCCAGATCTATGTCATGTGCAAACCCCGGCCGGGTAAATCGCCGGGGTTACTGAAACCTCTCCCGACACCTGCTCGCCCTTGGGAAGTAATCTCCATGGATTTCATCACAGATCTACCCCCGAGTAAGACTATGACTGTCATTTGGGTTGTTGTCGACCTCTTTTCCAAACAGGCTCACTTCGTCCTGTTCGCTTCTTTGCCCACCACCAAGGCTCTCGCAAAGGCATTCCTACACCACGTAGTGTGCCTCCACATGCTCCTGGGCAAAATAATCTCTGACAGAGGGGTGCCATTCATTTCCCGATTTTGGGGGGAGTTATTAAAATTCATGGGAGTGGAACGAGCCATGAGTAGCGCATATCACCCAGAGACTGACGGGCAAACAGAACGGGTGAATCAGACATTGGAACAATATTTGCGCTGCTTCACCAACTACCAACAAGATGATTGGGTCGATTTGCTGCCCCTTGCAGAGTTCTGCTATAATAATACGTGCCATTCCTCTATGGAAAATGTCCCAATTTAAAGCACTCTATGAGTATGATAGTCCCCCTCTACCTTTCCCGAAGGGAGTGGAATTGGGCCAGGGAGATGCTGCCCAGTGGTGCCAAAATCTTCAGGACTCGTGGCCTTTATTGGTCAAAATGCTAAACGCAGCCAAGGAAGCCTATAAGGTTTAGGCTGACAGGAGAAGGGTGGAGGGTTGGCCTCTGCAGCCAGGAGACTTTGTGTATGTGTCTACAAAGAACATCAAATTGCTGCATCCCAGCCGCAAACTCGGCTGGAAGTTCATTGGACCATTTCCAGTCAAACGGGAGATCAATGAGGTAGCCATGGAACTTGAGCTCCCTAAGAACCTGAGAAACATCCATTCTGTGTTTCATTTCAGCCTCCTGAAACGTGCACCGGAAGCGAGTCCCTGGCGACCTTCAAAACCAGTGCCCCCTCCTATCTTGGTGGAGGGCGAGGAACATTTTGATATCTCCAAGATCCTGGACTCTAAGATTAAGTGTGGCAAATGTCTGTATTTGGTTGAATGGTTGGACTTTGGACCCCAACACCATGAATGGGTGGAAGTAGGGGATATTCGGGCCCCTAGACTCCTCCAGGAGTTTCACCAGGACTTCCCGGGGAAACCGGGAGGTCTCCCGGAATGGGCGGGAGATGGATTTTTGGGCGGGCAGAATGTTAGCTAGGCTGCCATAAGGTTTATGGGTCTCTGTTCACTCACTTGACCTGTGTACCAGCCGAGCCTGCATTCCATTCCCTTTGGCACCTCTACTCCTTATCACTGACCTTGTAGCTTGCTTATGTGGTGTCTCTTCCCATCCATTAACCATGGGACTAGGTTGTTTCCTCACCTGCACTCCAACGGTTCATCCTGCTGAAGTGATTGTGCTGAAGTGTGTGCTGAAGTGATTGACTGTGGGTCCTGACAGCTGCCCAGACACCACCCTGAAAAATTTGGCCAAGGGTCTAGAGGCCATAGTGGGATGGTTGAAGAAAAGTCAACTGAAACCAAATCCAACTAAGATGAGGGTTCTGTGGCTGGGGGGGAATCAGGGCTGGGGCACCAACTTCCCACCCTTGATGGTGTGCCACTAGTGTTAGGGTGTTCAGACTATCAGGAGTTTGGGCATGGTCTTAGACACCTCCTTGTCTATGGAGGCCCAGATCATTAACATTGCCAAGCTGGCATTTTTTTCATCTGTGCCAAGTCCAGCAACTGGCCCCCTTCCTGTCTCACTCCAACCTGTCACAGTAATCCATGCAATAGTCAGCTCCAGATTGGATTACTGGAACTCGCTTTACACTGGTGTGCCCTAGGGACCGATCTGGAAACTCCAACTGATCAAGAATGAGGTGGCATGAGTCCTGACAGGAACATCATGGACAGCACATATTCAACCTGTTCTGTGAACTGCACTGGCTTCCAGTGGAGTACCAGGTCAAGTTCAAGGTTTTGGTACTGACCTTCAAGGCCTTGAGTGGTCTGAGACCTATTTAACTTTGGGACCTCCTCCTCCATTATGTCCCCCAAAGAGTGTTACACTCCACCGAGAACAATTAACTGGTGATCCCTGACCCAAAAGACATCCAGTTGTCCTCAAACAAGGGCAGGGCCTTTTCAGCCCTGGCCCCTGCCTGGTGGAACTCTCTGCCAAATAACATCCATGCCCTGCAGGACCTAATGCAGTTTCGCAGGGCTTGTAAGGCAGAGATGTTACACCAGGCCTTTGGTTGAGGACAGCAATGGGTACCATCTTTGCTGGCACTTCCTTTCCCTTTACCTTTCTTAACTCTCTTCTTTTAGGAAGCAGTGACACAGTCTAGAATCCAATAATGCTATCTGTGATTTTTTTTAAAATTAAACTGTTTAATTGTTGGGAACTATTTTTATCTTGATGTATTTTACTCAGGGATAGAGCGATTTATAAATCAAAATTATAAGTAAATATAAATAAAATAAGCAAAAAACAAAAACAAAGATATCACTAAAGAAATAGTATGGAACCTAGAAGGATCACCACCAAATACAATAACCCTTGGTGTTCATGGGGTAAAAGAATTTGAAGGGTTTTGTGAGCAGCAGCAACAGTTCTGGATACAGCCCCCAAGCTCCCTAAAATCTCTTCCAGAAGGCACTAGAATCTCCTTTATTATATATGTTAGTGTGAAATAAGCACTACCTACCACAGATGCTCATCATTTGTGGATGTGCAACTTTACTTATTCACAGCCTGACCACATGATGCAGCATAATGCTTTCTCACACACCTTTAATGATGGTGCTGAAGAGAAAAGCACTGTGGTATCTTCCCCGCATCTGAAGAAAGCAAAATGAGGTGGATTTTGGTCTTACCCAAAGGTTCACCTGTGGCGTTGATGAGGGCTGAACTGGGTATGGTATCCCTGAAAGCCAGGGCAAATGTAAGAATCCTCTCGTATTGGAAGAAATGTTTAGAATGACCTCAGGATATTCTAGGTGTACAAAGTTTTCGATTGCTGTTGAAATCCTCGAAAAGATTAGATGATCACTTTAATTCTATTTTATTGAAATACTCAATCCCCAACGACTTATTGATAAACAAAAACCAAAATTCTAAATTGAAGGAATGGGTATTTAATAAGGATGGGCTTTTGAACCAACCTGTGGTGGTAAGTTGCCATACAGCCCCCTTGTATAAGATCTTTAAAAGAGATCATTGCAGGACTGTATATCTTGAGAAACTAACTACTCTGGAGCTGAAAAGGGCTTTTACTGCCCTAAGGTTCCATGTCATACCCTCAATGGTTTGTATTGGCCGCTTTTGGGGTGTCCCTGCTGCCTCCAGAATATGTCTCTGTGGTATGGGTGAAGTGGATGATGTCGAGCATTACATTCTGAGATGTTCATGGCATGAATCACTTAGGCAAAGGTTTATTTATCCTATTGTACCTTGGTATAATGGAATTTCAGAGCAGGATTTGACCATTTTCTTGCTCTCTGATACTGATGCACATATTACTAGCAGAATGGCTTTGTTTGCACTGGTGGCGAAAAAGATAAGACTGGGTATAGGACTTACTGTAAGTTACTGATGTATACTGTTGGTTGTGCTTTGATTTATTTTCTGTTGTTATGGCCAATGGCTAAGACAATAAACTAAACTTGGACTAGTGTCCAGGTATTTCTTGCATGACAATAAACTTCCCCACAGAGTATGAAACAACCTGGAGGACCTAAAACTACAGCAAAACCTTAAATTGGCGAGTGTTAAAATGTTCTTCGCCCCGGAATTCACAAAAGCACCTGTGAGCACAGTGGAGCTGTGGTGAAACAAAATGGCAGCTGAAAATGCAGCGAAGAAAAAAGACCAACTAGAAGAACCAGTTACGGTAAAAACTCTTCAATCTACCCTTAAATCTTCATTTCAAAAGCTGGAGCAATCAATCTTAGACAACATAACTTAGAAAATGAATTATTTGCTCCAACCTTTAACTAACCAAATTAATGAAGTAATGAAAGCCTTGGAGAAAACTGCTAGCACAGCATAAACTTTATTAACTTTGGGACAGACACTCCAAACTGAAAATCAATGCATACAAATGGAGAACCAAAGCATGAAAGAAAGAATCTTAATTTTGGAAGCAATGGCACACAAACAAAACCTTAAATTTTGCGGATTTCAAGAAAATCCTGAGAAATCTGCAGAACTAATAAAGATGATGAGTATATGGCTAGCAACGATTCTACAACTAAAAGAAGGTGTATATCCTGTTTTGCTAAAAGCTCACAGAATAGGACCAGCAAACAACCCAGCCAGAAATGGGGGACCTCCTCAATACCTTTGCCATGAATTTTCCACTTGTGTAGATGAGATTTCCCTCCAGAAAAACAACAATCTTAAATTTTTGATAGTTAAGACAGGCATTCTTCGAAACACTAAGAGACAAAAGTCTGTGAGAGGATAGTCCTGATGTTGTTCTTGGTGGAAGAACTACATCATCAACAAAAAGTAGGATAGAAACGTTAACATTATTAAAGAATGGAGAATAACTGTCCTTCACCGAGACAGCAGAAATCATATTGTTGAAATATAAATTAAACAATAGAGGGGCCAGCATGCACCCTTACATACTCCGTTATAGGGAAATTATGTTAGAAACTTGTTTGTCTAACCCGTAGTGGACTTGTGCAATGGGATTAAAATACAGAATCTAAATCAAAGCCAACAGTCTCTTGTTGATAGATGTTAGATGTTAGTCCATGGGTGGCCAAACTGCAGCTCGGGAGCCACATGTGGCTCTTTCACACCACGTATTGTGTGGCTCCCAGCATGGCAGCTGGGGAAGTGAAGTGGCACCATGATTTCCCTCCCTCCCTCCCACCCTCCCTCCCACCCATTATGTTGATAGATGTTAGATGTTAGTCCATGGGTGGCCAAACTGCAGCTCGGGAGCCACATGTGGCTCTTTCACACCACGTATTGTGTGGCTCCCAGCATGGCAGCTGGGGAAGTGAAGTGGCACCATGATTTCCCTC
>NW_015165286.1:138818-142154 GCF_001447785.1 Gekko japonicus
ATGGGGAATTTAAACCGGTACACCGGCTCGAACGGCTGCTGGAGAGTTGCTCGGCAATTGCCTTCTTCGCGGGAGGAGATCAAAGCCTGTTTCCGCTTCTTCCGAAGCGGAATCACGCCAACCTAACACTCCCTCTTAGGCGCTGCTGCCTGCTTGTCCCCCCCCCTCGCTGGGGAGCGATGCGTTGGGCTAGAAACTGCCCAAACTGTCAAAAGCGGCCGTCGCCCACTTCGCACAAAAGTGAAAGTGTGTCAGTCCTCCATCTTAGCTCGACCGGAAGCCAACCTTTGTTGGTCTTAAATGTTCCACTGGACTCTAAATTTGTTCTACAAATTCCTAGAGTAATTTCTCTCTTAAGAGAACTGTGGACAAACACAACCTAATCCGAGAACAAGTATAAAAAAAACAGTCATGAGAGTCTGACCTACAAATCAAGCAGTCAACAAGACTTGCAAAGAAAATGCTTTCTATGTATTACAGTCTGAAGCACTACAACACAATGAATAAATTCCTACAAATCATAAGAAAATCCTAGTGCAAAGTACATAATTGTCTCCAGATTATATAACATTTCAAAATTGGATCTTCCTCAGGAAATATTAGAGTAGTACAAAAGTTCTCTTGTTCATAACTTTACAACAAGTCATGAAAGATAATACATTCAGATAGGATGCTGATCTCAGTAAACGTTCAGGCTCAAATATGCTGCTAAGCTTCTAATGTATCCCAGTGCTGGAGTCTATATGTACACTTGAACATTTAAATATTGAATTTGTTCAGCACAGGATTGCTCATGCCCTCAAAGGCGGAAGCTGGGGGGGGGACCTCATTGTGTGAAGGACGGTCAGATGACCTAATTGCAATCATTGTGAGAGATGGCTGTCCAGATCGGTGAAATTGCAGATTCAAAGCACAAATACCCAGAAAGTACTTGATTTTCCCAGTGTCGGAAAGCTCACTAAGGAACCGGGAGGATTGCGCAACTGAGCCCACTTCGGTGCGGGAGGCGGATACTGCCGTCTGATCAGCAATTTTAAACGCAAGAGGGAACAGCGGTGAAACCCAATCAAAATGACCATGTGACCACGGCCTATGACACAACAGTATTTGCACTGAGAAGACCGTTAAGGATGGTATTAGAATCTTGGAAATTTCCACTGATATAAAAGCTTCATAAATACACTCACATACAGGTACACATGTGTGTACAGTCTTCTTCCCCACTTTCCTTTCTATTTTCCTCTCCCCCCTTCAAATTAGGAAGAGGTGGCAAGAATACACAGAACTATACAAGAAGGATCTAAATGTCCTTGACAACCACGACAGTGTGATCACTAACCTCGAGCCAGACATCATGGAGGGTGACATCAAATGGGCCTTAGATAGTATTACTAACAACAAAGATAGTGGAGGTGATGGTATCCCAGCTGAACTGTTGTGGTGCACTCAATATGCCAGCAAATTTGGAAAAAGCAACAGCGGACACAGGACTGGAAAAAGTCAGTTTACATTCCAATCCCAAAATAGGGCAATGCCAAGGAATGTTCAAACTATCACACAATTGCACATGCTAGCAAGGTCATACTCAAGATCCTACAAGCTTCAGCGGTATGTGGATAGAGAACTGCCAGAAGTACAAGCTGGGTTTTGAAGAGGTAGAGGAACCAGAGATCAAATTGCCAATATTTGCTGGATTATGGAGAAAACAAGGGAGTATCAGAAAAACATCTACTTCTGCTTCATTTATACTAAAGCTTTTGATTGTGTGGATAATAACAAACTGTGGCAAGTCCTTAAAGAGATGGGAGTACCAGACCACCTCACATGTCTCCTGAGAAACCTGTATAAGGGTCAAGAAGCGACAGTTAGAACCGGACATGGAACAACTGATTGGTTTAGCATAGGAAAAGGAGTATGACAAGGATGTATATTGTCATCCAGCTTTTTAAATTTATATGCGGAGTACATCATGCGAAATGCCAACCTGGATGAATCACAAACCGGAATTAAGATTGCTGGAAAAAACATCAACAACCTCAGATATGCAGATGACTTTAATGGCAGAAAGTGAAGAGGACCTAAAGAGCCTCTTGCTCAGAGTGAAAGAGGAGAGTGCAAAAGTTGGCTTGAAACTCAACATCAAAGACACTAAGATCATGGCATCCAGCCCCATCACTCGGCAAATAGAAGGGGAAGTCATGGAAGCAGTGACAGAAGTAATGTATGGCTGTGAGAGCTGGACCATAAGGAAGACCGAGTGCCAAAGAATAGATGCTTTTGAATGGTGCTGGAGAAGACTCTTGAGGGTCCTTTGGACTGCAAGGAGATCAAATCAGTCAATCCTAAAGGAAATCAACCCTGACAGTTCCCTGAAAGGCCAGATACTGACACTGAAGCTCAGATACTTTGGCCACCAAATGAGAAGGGAGCATTCACTGGAGAAGAACTTGATGCTGGGAAAGATTGAAGGTAAAAGAAGACGGCAAAGGATGAGATGTTTAAACAGTGTTATCAATTGAAATTGAGCAGGCTCTGGAAGACAGCAGAAGACAGCTCCTGGTTCTCAGGGAACGTGTTTGCTCCCTTGAGGCCAAGGTGGCTGACCTGGAGAAGCAGAGACAGTCAGTTAGGTGCACAGAAAAGACTCTCGGGGACTTGATAGATATGTCCCACTCTGGATCTGGCAGCCCTGCCGCTGTCAGGGAGCATGAGAGTCAAGGAGAAACAGGGCACCGTGCTGAGGATAAGGGGAATGTGCCCTCAGAAGGGACCTCTTCCCCAGCTGGTGAGCGGGTATCCTTTCGTACCAAGGAACCATCCCTGGGCAGGGTGGGAGGGGGGCTCCTGGTAGTTGGTGATTCAATCCTTAGGCAGGTAGACAGTTGGGTGGCAAACCTGCATACTGACCGTATGGTGACTTGCCTGCCTGGTGTGAAGGTAGCGGACATTACACGTGTTTTAGATAGGCTGGTAGATAGTGCTGGGGAGGAGCCAGTGGTCGTGGTGCATGTCGGCACCAACGATGTGGGGAAATGCAGTTGTGAGGTCCTGGAGGAGAAATATAGGCTGCTGGGCAGGAAACTTAGGTCCAGAACCTCCAAGGTAGCTTTCTCAGAAGTGTTCCACGCGCAGGGTTGGAGAGACAGGCACACATCAGGAGTCTCAATGCGTGGATGAGATTATGGTGTAGGGGGGGAAAGGTTCAAGTTTGTTAGGCACTGGGATGCTTTTTGGAACAAGAGGGAGCTGTACAGGCAAGACGGTCTCCACTTGTCCCGAGAAGGAACCAGGCTGCTGGCGCTTAAAATCAAAAAGGTGGCAGAGCAGTTTTTAAAC
>NW_015165286.1:142889-157433 GCF_001447785.1 Gekko japonicus
CAACATTTGTATAAATAGGGAATTGGCCAAAAAGACTGACACAACCACTTTTAACTTTAAAGGGGGTAACTTCTCTGATATGAGGGGACATGTGGGGAGGAAACTGAAAGAAAAAGTAGAAAGGATCAAAACCATTGGGAAAGCTTGGAAACTATTTAAAACTACAATTCTAGAAGCTCAGAAAAAATATATTCCGCATGTTAGGAAAGGCACAGATAGGAATAGAAAAAAGCCTGCATGGTTAACAAACAAAGTAAGGGAAGCTGTAAAAGGTAAAAAGGATTCCTTTAAGCGGTGGAAAGCTAGTCACAGTGAGGCTGATAAAACAGAACACAGGCTATGGCAAATAAAATGCAAGTCTGTGGTCAGGTAGGCAAAAAGGGAATATGAGGAGCATATAGCAAAAAATGTAAAAACCAACAATAAAACTTTCTTCAAATACATTAGAAGCAGGAAACCAGCCAGGGAGGCAGTGAATGATAAAAGGGTTGGAATACTTTCCCTATGAGGAAAGATTAAAGCGCTTAGGGCTCTTTAGCTTGGAGAAATGACGACTGAGGGGTGACATGATTGAGGTTTATAAGATTATGCATGGGAAAGAGCAGGTAGAGAAAGAGGTACTTTTCTCCCTTTCTCACAATACAAGAACTCGTGGGCACTCCATGAAATTGCTGAGCGGCCGGGTTAGAACGGATAAAAGGAAGTACTTCTTCACCCAAAGAGTGATTAACACTTGGAATTCACTGCCACAGGAAGTGGTGGCGGCTATAAGCATGGACGGCTTCAAAAGGGAATTAGATAAGCATATGGAGCAGAGGTCCATCAGTGGCTATTAGCCACAAGGTATAGATAGGGACTCTGGGGCAAGTGATGCTCTGTCTTCTTGGTGCTTGGGGGGTCAACAGTGGGAGGGCTTCTAATGTCCTGGCCCCACTGGTGGACCTCCTGATGGCACTGGTATTTCTGGCCACTGTGTGATACAGAGTGTTGGACTGGATGGGCCTTTGGCCTGATCCAACATTGGAGTTTCTTATGTTCTTATGTATGTTCTTACAGGAGGGCCTGGCATGATGTGGTCCATGGGGTCGCAGAGAGTTGAACTTTACTGTGTGACTGAACAACAACGACAAATTCACATGCTTTCATCCTCCTGCAATTCCTTCTCAAGTGCTTATCTGTCTACTGATCTCACATATAGTTAGTTCTGTTTAAAAGTTTAAATCCTATTGACTTCAGCCTAATGTGCAAAACTGCAGCCAAGAAATTTGTTTATCTGAATGGATACCAGAAATTGAGATTTACTTAAAACATAGAAAAACACTGTAGGAAGTATAATAAAGCATTAAAATGCACCTTTGTGGTCTTCTATTCAGATCCTAAATACTGATTTAGTATTTTGAGTGAGTTGTGTGTGTGTCGTCCTAGACAAATCTAGCTCCCTATATTCAAAGGCAGCATTCCAATAGAAATCAGTTAGTGGATCCTTGAGCTACATTTGTATCTAGAAAACACAAGGGAGACTGACCTTGTGAATTTTATTGCAAGAAGATCTATATTAACTAACCTAAGAGAATGTAGGGGCAATCTGAAAGGACATGGACAACGAGCAATTGCAGAGCCAAATTGGATTAGATTGGAGTAGACACTGGACTGATCAAAGGAGCCTGCTGCTGCTGCTGAATGGGAAGAAGGATTCTCTGAAGGAAAGAGCATCCTTGAGCCAAATTTATACAAGCAGAAGAGATGAATTACTAAGCACATGTAGCTAAAACTCATGATTTCAGGATAGTGGTTAACCCAATGAAGCACACATTTTTCTGCACTGCTGGTCATGACCCAGATTTTTTCCCTTATTCCTAACTCATATTTGATGTCAGTAAATGTAACCAGTATTTTATTTTTGGTAACAATTCTAAAACACTTCCTGACCTATTGACCAGGGAGTAGAATTGCCTTTAGTGGAGTTGTAGAAGTGAAACTAAGTGCATAGATTTATGTCTTCATTATGGAGACAATCACATTCTTTCTATCAAAAGAAATGTTCTGCCTGATTCGATATTCATATTCCTCTTTTGTGTTTTCTTGAAGCAGCCTATTTTTCAAGCTTGTGGGCCTTTCTAAAAATTAGGTGAAAGTGGATGAGACCTCAGAATGGTCGGTTTCATCCTGGGAACACAGATGTCCAGCCCTAATAAAACAAAAAACCTGTGGTAGTTTGAGAACTTCAAGCCAAATTATTTCAACAGATGAGATTCAGTGTTTCATTTGGAAAGGGGCTGTAGCTCAATAACAGACCATCTGCTTTGCATGCAGAAGATCCCAGGTTCAATCCCTGGTAACTCAAGTTAAATGAATCAGGTAGGAGGTGATGTGAAAGACCCCAGTCTGAGACTCTGGAGATCTGCTGCCAGTTGAAGTATATAATACTGACCATGATGGACCAATGGTCTGATTTACTATCAGAGAACTTCATGTGTTCATTTATAATGCATGTGAAGCACTAGCATTAGCACAACAATGTTTTTCATCATCATAAGGCCCAGTATCTACTCTTCAGTGCTTTGAACATGTAAGGGACCTGAAACAAAAAAGGAACGAGAAGAGAGAGGGGTCAAAAGGCTATCCTACTTCTAAGTAGCAACTCTTTCTTTCTTGGGAAAAGTTATGAGACAATTTAGTTCCCTGCACCCACAAGGTATCATTCAGAAGATCTTGGTATACTGTTATAGATTAGAGGGATCTACCATGTTCAGAGAATTCAGATATCTAAAATGTCTACTTTAGAAATCAGTTGCCGGCATCAAGGCAAGCCAGCCCATAAGGACAGCTTCACCACTGACGGCCAGACTGACAAGGATGGTGTTGCGAACTCAGAGCAGATCATACTTGACTTTAGGAAGTGAGGGAAACAGAGGAACATGGCAGATGAGAAGGTCTGTATATCATAAGAACTAGTGACATACCTTTGGTGTTACAGTCACTATCAGGAGCCAGTTCTGAGAATGGTAAATATTCTATAGCAATAATTTGCCATATTCTAGAAGTCACAGAGATTATCAACACCTTCATCTTTATCATCATCTTATTGTGTGTGACAATACCACTGTACAATAATAAAGTCAAAACCTTCAGAAGTCCAGCACCCCCTGCCATCACAGTCATAAGGAAATCAGTAACCCGGCCTTTTATTATAAGGATTCTGTTGACTGTCCCAAAGACAAAGAAGCTAAGGCAGGAGAGAAGGTAAAATATGAGACCTGAAAGAAATATTCCTAGTGTGGAGAGTATGGAATCTGAGGGGAAAGCATTTATGCTGAATACAAGCAAAGTCCTGAGAAAATGAGGTGGCAATTGTCAAGGTGACATATGACAAGATCTTGGATCAATTTTGTGCTCCAAGAGCAGAAAGAACATTAACTGGACATGATGTTTGTAGATGGAAAAATAGAAGGCTGGTTGGGAGAATATGTATGAGAAATGGGTGAATTAAAAAAACCCTGTGTGGTTTTTTTTAAACTGTGTTTATGTGCTTCTGTAATTTGGGCAGATGTAGATCAGCCACCTTCCCATACCAGAACACACCAAACTGGCTGTGGAAGAAACCATTTTGCCACCCCTTCTGCACACCTGCAAAATAGGCTGGCCTTTCATCTTTGCCTTGCGGAAAATAGGAATAAATATGAACCTGAAATTGCTTTAATGGAAAAGCAAAGGACGGGAAGTGCACTGGTCTTTTTACTGAGCAAAATCAACTATGTATCTAAAGTTCATTGTCATACCGTGCATAAGATCTTATAGCAAGCCTTAAGTTGAGAAACTTACCATGCAATCATATTAACATTTGCTTGCTGAAGCACAAAATGCTCTTGGCTAAAGTGGTTTATGATGAAGTTTAGCTATTAACAGGTTGATAGGACATAGCTGATAATTATGTTTCATTTCTAGTTCATAAAATGCAGTTTGCCATATAAAACTCTTCACTCTCGTGTCCAGAAAGGTTTGAAAGGTCAGCCTCTCTTCTTAGCACAAGACTTACTACATTTTATCTTGATACAGACAATCAGATTTGCCATTATGAGTAATCCTTCAATCAAGTTCCATTGTACAGCAATATATTAAATTGTACAAGAATAATTAGTGTATCTTCACTCTGGTTCTGCCTATCCTTGCTGAGCTACTGAACAGCAATTGGTGTGTGGGGGGGTGTTGCTAGCAAATCCTCCTTGGGGTGTTCTCTGTGGCATTGGACTGGCCACTGTTGGAAACAGAATGCTGGTGTGTCATAGGTTTCCCCAAAGGGCTATAAGAAGACTAGCTTCCAATAAGGTGTCCTAGAAGCTTGGCTTCTTGGTGTACCTTTTTTTTACTTCTCTAGGTTTCACTGAGAAGTATCTCCCTAGATCATCATTAGTTATTAAGCCAAGTGTCCTTTTTACAGTGAGATAGTTCTATCTGCTGTAGGTGAGAGCTACCAGCAAACTTTCATGATTGGACTCCTGGGTGACCAGCCTGTGTTGGGAGTCCAACCAGGTCAACCTCAGGACCTTAGTCTTGTTGGGAGGTTAGCGTAGGTCTGTGTTTATTTCATTCATTCATTCATTCATTCATTCATTCATTCATTCATTCATTCATTCAGATTTTTACCCTGCCCTCCCGGCCAAAGCCGGGTCAGTAATTACATTAAAAACATTAGTTGCAATTAAAACAAATTATAAAATCATACTAAAGTGCTAGTAGTTGTTGGTAGTCGTACGACGGTAGCAGCCAATAACCGATGTACAAAGTTCTCATCTCACAGTTAGCTCTTAGTGTTCATTTGGAATGTCCTTGCAGGGCTTGCTGTTCTTTAGGCTGTTGATGACAATTTCCAGAATCCAGAGTCCAGGGCCCTCTCACTTTCAGCGAACTGATGTTCTTCACTGGTGGTGGCGGCTCCCAGAAGCCTGGTGGAAGAGCTCTGTTTTACAGGCCCTGCAGAACTGTAAAAGGTCCCACGGGGCCCTGATCTCCTGAAGAAGTTCTCAACTTCTTCACTCGCTCTGAGAGGACAGCTGGCCTTTAACCCTCTCTGGGAGTGAGAAGGGATAGCCACTGAACCAATGGTGGCTTAACATCACTTCTCACTCAGTCATGTTTAACTGTGGTCAGGCCAGTTGTGCCATGGAGCCAACACTCAATCTAGGTGCCCTACACTAGATGGATCATTGGTCTAATCAAACATGGCTACTCTTAAGTCCTTATATTTTTGCATCTGTTGAATATAAACAACATAAATCATGCATGAAGTGAACTTGTTTACTTACAGGAATTTCTTATCACAGAACTCCTAGAGCTACCTGGATATGACAAAGGGTAGGTCTAGGGATTATTGGTAACTCTATGGTAAAACTGAATGTTCTGAGACCTGAGAGTGGGGAAATTGATCACCCGCACTGGGGACTTGGCAACACTTCTCAAAACATTGGGCTGTGATCTAAATTTAGGTTTATGTATGTGTGAGTACCTGTCATACTGTCAGAATCAAGTAGGGCTGACACATCCCCTAAAGCCTCCTTGTGGGGCCTTGACAGGCCTCATACTAGAGGGGGGAAGAGGTTAACAGCAACCAATGTCTTCCTCCTCTCTTTATACTGTCCTCTTTTGTAGTCTGGTTGGCAGGATGGCAGTATGTCCTCCAAAGCCTGAGTCCTTGGAGACTCCCTGGAGTTTACTCTCCCCCTTCCTCTTCCTGCCTCCCTGAGTGTTTCCCCACCTTCCTGGGTTTATTGGCAGGAGCTACTGCCAGTTAGATGTGACTGGGCTGGGCTGGCCTCCAGCCTCTCCCCTCCTCTCTTAAATGGCTGCCCCACCTCCCTGCAGACAGCAGATGCTGGCATCATGACTCACCATTTGACTTTGTCAGTCTCTTCTGGTCAGATCTAACCAACAGGGAGTCTGAAGATGACTCAAAAGCAAATAACGAATACCTTGACCCTTTGACTGGGAAAATCCCTGGATTGACTGGGAAAATCCCTCCATGATTTACAGCCAGAGCCCTTGATAAGCACAAGGTCTTCCCCAGAATTACAACCTGACTCTGAGAAGGACATCAACTTGTGGCAGAATGGTCCTGCTGAGGCCTGCAGACCCTATTCCACCCTGCCCTCCTGGGTTACTCTACCACCTGGAGAGGCTTTTTCTTACACTCAGGGTAGCCCACCGCCACCACCTGCCCTTTGTAAGGAATTGCCCACTGGGAGGGACAGGACTTCCAGCTTCCCCTGCCAAGTTCTGAGGCCTTGCCTCTGTGTCTCCCACTGCCCAGTACCTGGTCACCATGGGGACAGTTTACTGCCTTGGGTGCCCCTGGAGGAATAGCTGCTTGCCAACTACCTGCCTCCCCCCTGGCTCCCCTCTTAAAATAGCATGTCCAAGACAGTGGAGGTCTACATGGTACAGAGAATGACTCCCAGCATCAAAGGTTTAAAGTATTTATTTAAAAGAAAATGATTACAAGCATCCTTTTAGCACAGCACCAAATTGAGCAAGGAATCCAAAAGAAATGGATAAAAATGCAAATCCTTCTCTCTATACATGCCCTATCTGATGGTAAAATATAGGAGAGGTTCTTTAGCATAGATGTTCTAGATCTCTACAGTGGTCCATTACCTTGAAGCTTGCACTCCGCTGCAATGGCCGCCTGCTTACAGTCCTCAGCTAAGAGTTCTCAAGGACACAGCATCCCAAAAAAAGAGAGACCCTTCCTGTTGCAAGGAGTTTTTAATGTCTCTGTTTCTCCACCCTCCCGACTTAATCAGGCCAGGTCAAAGAGGCTTTTCCTGGTGATCTCCAGGATATTTGTTTCTAGGGTTCTGCTCCTGCAAACCTCTGTTCCCTGCCTGAAAGGGAGGGGGAGAAGGGGAAGCTTGACCATCTCATTGTCTCTCTGGCTAGATCTATCAGCATTTGTAAGAAGGTGCGCTGAGGTAAAAGCAAACTGACTTCCTCCTCCTCCTCCTCCTGACAGGGAGAAACTATTAAAATGCAAAGGGTAGGCTTTGCTCCTTATCAGCCTCCCAGGAGAACATGTATTTCCTCACACAGAGAGCAGAAGAAAAAAAACAGAAGCAGGGGGAAAACAGGCCGTAAGTGATCACAGCTGGAGAAGCTGATGGCTCCTTTCAACAACAAGCAACACATGGTCTGAGAGGGGCTGCTGCAGTTTCATAAATACCAAGCAGTTGCAACTATTTTCTTGCTGGCAACAATGTTTATACCAGCTCCCTTCTGTGACTCCCAGGATCAGCCTGGCTTCTTGCCTCTGTGAGCTTTGACGTTCATTCCAGACCTGTCCATGCCTCTTGGACTCTGCCTAGTACCTAGTACACACTTCACTCCCTGCGTCTGGGTCATGTTGCCTTCTACCATGGCTGCTGGTGCGGCTGAAACCTTTTGACAGACATAATGTCAAGAAGGCAAGCCTAGAAAAGTGGGGAGGGTGCCTTCAAGAAAATGGTGGGGTTTTTTTTTCTAAAAGGGCATTGGAAGATACCCCCCAAGCAGATCATCTCTTACAAGGTCCACTTTGCTCCTCACACTTTACCCCATTCCTTTGATTTGTTGATATTCCCCACCCTTCCAAAAGCTGCCTGGGAAAGACACACTGGCGAGGAAGAGGATCAAACCGGAGATCCTCTGCAGACTGTGGGAAACAGGGACCAAGGAGCTGCCAGCTTATCTGAGGACTCAGAGGACAAAAATATGCATCAGTCAGAGTAGCATGGCACAGCACACAAAAAAGGCATTTCTGGTTGGGCAGGCTCTAAGATTCAGGGGTGTTGCAAATTCAGCAAGGGGTGATGCCCCATGTGCCCATCACTAGCTAGGGCTTTGCCTATGTTCTAAAAGCCCATGCCCCTCTTTGCATCCCCAGTTAGAGCCTAACTAATCCTTCTGTAGCAGTCTTATTATTTATTTTTATTTATTTTATTGCATTGCATTTATACCCTGCCTTCCCCACAAACGGGCTCGATGCCAGCAACAATGTGGACTAGATAGAAAAAAGACTTTGTTCCGATCAACTAGATCAGGAAAAAAAGATTTCCTTCAGAAGGAAATCCCTAAATTCCTGCTTGGCCCAAAGGCAACTAATTAACCCTGTATACTTAAGATAGCAGGTGTGTCAGCAGCTGCACTGAAGCCTGTACCTTGGAGCCACAGCAATTTCATATAGCTTCTCTTTAGAAAACTCCTATGCGTTGGACCACACAAGTTACTCAGCCTAGCTACATGGGAACTTCATGTTCCAATCATTCCTATGGGTGGGGAGGGGGAGGAGGGGGAGGAGGGGGAGGAGAAGCAGAGTGGATTTATACCCCACCCTTCACTCAGAGTCTCAGAGCATCTTACAATCTCCTTTCCCCCCGCCCCCACAAATGACACCCTGTGAGGTCGGTGGGGCTGAGAGAGCTCTTTCAAGGACTGCTCTTGAGAAAAAGATCTGAGAGAACTTGTGACTGACCCAAGGTCACACCAGCAGCTGCATGTGGGAGAGTGGGGAATCAAATCTGCTTCTCCCAGATTAGAGTCTGCACTCCTAACCACTACACCAAACTGCCCTTTGGAGCAGTGAATGAACCTGTATCTTTGAGTCTTTTTCTCCCATCATACCACTGGAAGGGTAAGCCATAGGGATGGGCAGGATCCAGAAAAATGTTGTTTGTGTCAGTTCATGTTTCATGACTGAACCATGAACGGAACCAAACTGGGAAGTTCATTTACCAATCAAAACAGTTCATGGTCCATGTCCTTACAAACCTTGTCCCTTTAAATGGGGTTTGCAGAAAGTCCAAAAAACAGCTGACTTGAAGTCCCTTTAAACCCACTTTTTTACTCTATCCACAAACCATCATGAACCGTCATGAACTGCTTTAAAAGTCAGCCACCCCTGCCCCTCCCCTGAATGGATGGAAATAGCTCCTTCTTGGCGGCGCCTTCAGGGGAGAACAGTGAGCTCTCCAAATGTCAAGAGTTTTGCTAACTGGGAAAGACATCTGGCAATCATCCCCCAGAGACAGGATCCCCGCCTCCCAAACTGCTTTTGGAAGTGCAAAAGAAATTTGGGGTGTGCAGATGACGATCAAAATCTCTTTCCTCTTGGAGGGTGCCGCATGAACATGTTGAACATGTTGAGATCCAAGATTCTGAGATGATTTCTGTATTGAGCCTTGCTTGGGCCTCTCCCCTTCCAAGGAAAGGTTTCAATCTCAAGTTTGAACAGAAAATGGTTTTAACTAGTCCCGGTTCTGGGGTCCTGGGACTTAACCCACACCCCCCAGGGACCCCAGCGACCACCAACTCACCCAGTAGACCCACGGACCGAGAAGACCTCACAACACCAGATCCTGTCAGCGCAGCCGAGGCACAACAGTCTGGACCAGTCCGACCATGAAGCATAGAGTCCCCAGGAGCAGCAGGAGAGGCCAACGGTGTCAGGGAGAGGCTAATGGCAAACCCATAAACACACAAGACCCCGCACGCTGGCACTGGTGGTGTGGCCCCAGGCCGACAGGACTGCCGCCGGCATAGCTCCAACCACACCCAGGCTGTAGGGATGGCGTCAGAGCTTATAATGGGGGGCGAGGCTGGGAGGAATGAGAGGGAGGCGGGGACGGGAGACGGTGCTGGGAGAGGGAGCTGGGTATAAAGGAGAGGGCCGGGGTGGAAGGACGTGCTCAGAACTACCTGACACAGGTAGAGAGAGAAAGAGTCCAGGAAGGAAGCTGAGAAGCTGGGGAGCCGATGCACGGAGGTAGAGGGACTTATGGAGTGTCGTCAAACTCTGTCCCCTACCCCTCTGAGGCCCCAATGCTCCCCCTCTTCTTTACAGGCCTCAACTTCCAGAGCTGTTGGACCTCCCCCATCTTGAATCATCATGGCCACGGGAGGGTCTACACCCGGAGCCCAGGGCAGGCTTGACGTAACTATTATTGTGAACAGCCTGGAGCCCTATGGAAAGGCAGGATAGAAAATATTAATAATGATATGATAATAGTTCATCTATATCTATAGCCACTAGTTGTCAATTATTTCTGCGAGCCTCTTCTTGGAAGGAAGGCCCTGGGGTGTTGGCCCTGCAGCGTGGATTCTTTGGCTGCCTTTTTATGGGAAGGGGCTGCCGCAGCCCCCCAAACTTGCCCACCTTTAAGCAGTGCCAATGGATGCTGTTGCTAAAATTGCCTTTGTTCTGAGGGCCCATCCTGAGGAGCACTGAAGATCCTGTCTCGTCATTAATTGTAGAGTTGCTGATTTTAAATGTTTGTTATATTGAAACCAATTAACATCTTAACTATTTTCTTTGAGCTTTTGAAACAGTTTTTCTCCAGGTAGGTTCGCCAGCTCTGAGTTGGGAAATACCTGGAGATTTTTGGGGTGGAGCCTGAGTGGTGGTGTTGCCTTCTGACACAC
Organism: Gekko japonicus; assembly: GCF_001447785.1. NCBI lineage: Eukaryota > Metazoa > Chordata > Lepidosauria > Squamata > Gekkonidae > Gekko > Gekko japonicus. Next base: position 153,336 of record NW_015165286.1, read on the forward strand.
TTCTGGTGATGTCAGGATGTGTGGCATATGCAAATAAGTTATGCTAATGAGCTCCTGCATCGCTTTTTCTACCAAATGACCCCTGGCTACAGGACTCACAAATTCTCTATGGAACTTCAGGGCTTATACAGCATACAAAACTAGTGTGCCTGAACCCCAAAACAGAGGAAACAGTTTGTTGGTGCTTTTGTACATGGCTAGTCCCCATAGCCTGATGTAAGAACAGACAGTCTGGAAGGACAAGGAATAAGCCAACCAATATATCCACAAGACTACAGAGCACCTGTGTCTCCAGACAGGACCAGAAACTTGTGTGCCACTGTGGACAAAGGCACCTTCTGTCCTACCAGGAAGCCACTGCATCTGGAATCAGCTCCCATCACGCTGAAAGGATAACAAAAATGTAGGGGAATAATCATTAGGTAAAGGCTCTTTTCCTTCTGTAGATAACTCCTGTGGCCCCAACAGTCAGATATTTGTCAAAGACTATGAGAAGAAGCCTAGACAGGTCTATTCAGAAGTAATTCAAATTTTTCTTCAGTAAGATTTAGGTCCAGGAAAGTTTCTTAGAATACAGTCCATGTGAAGCAGGCTTACCTAGTTTTCAGCAAGCAGCTATGGGTTGTTCTTGACATAACTCAGCATAGAAATTGCCTTGCACTAGTGCAGTTATGGTTGCATTCTCTTGGAAACATTTCTTATTTTTCTATTATTCTTTTTAGTCCAAAAGCATAATCCTGAGATATAAAAGCTCAGCCTTTTAAAAAGTTTCCCTGTGCTTGAAGTTGGACTTAAAATCGTGTGCTTTCAAAACTATTTTTTCACAAGAATTTATGAACAAACGAACTGGCTAACAGGATATTGGCTATGTCAATGGAAGCAACCCCACGGTCCTTTTTTTAATGGCTGAGGATTTGGGCTCATAAGAACTATGGGATTTCTGTGCCACACACAAGTCAAGATTTCTTCTTATCTCTCTCAACCACCTTCAGCTTGGGAGTTTTGTCTGATTTTACATTTATTGAGGGTTATTTGAATTTTTTTTTTTACATTTAATGAATAAACAGTTTGTTGAGTGGAAATGAGGGAGGGGAACAAGGGATTTTATTGTGGGAATAAACAGACCAGGTCACTGAAAGAAAGAACTGGGGAGTGGGGGAGAATGTTCTAATGAAGGTTCCCACAAAAGTCTCATGGTGATAAGGCCTAATGTATTACAAGAGATTGCTATTTCTTGCCAATAACTCCATTCTCATTTAAAGATCTCAGCCCTTTTCAAGTGAGAAATAATTTGATCTTTATGCTATTTTCATCTCGGTACTCTTTTGAAAAGAGACAAATTGTTATAAATTATATGTAGTGTTGTTCTCCGGTGATTGATTGCTAAGGAAATCAAGCTATTTCACTTAGATGGTCTTTGTGGACTGAACCATATTCCCAGAAATAAGACAAACACTTCACATCGAGTCTTTCAGTCCCTGTTGCTTTGTCTGGAGTCTACATTTTGAAAACTTCCTGCCACCTCCACCTCTCTGCAGGATGTCTTGCTTTCCATTTGTTGGTCTGCCAATTAACAGAAGTAGTCATTGTGAGGTTAATTATATATATTCCAGAGTTAATTTACCTACAGGAACTGGAAGGCAGTTTATCATGGGCAGATTTGATAAGCAAGCAGGTACTTAAGATTTAATAGATCTGTAGCCATCTGAAGTGGTTAATTATATTGGAGAATTTATTACCCCTTCTTAGGCATTTTATACAAAATAGAATATATTTTAATTTATTTTACAAAGGATTGGGGGGGGGGACCTCCCTGCTGCTATTGGCTGGGTTGTCAAAATACCATATTAAAGGTAGGAAGAAAAACAGACAGGTGGAACAGCAATGACAAGTAATGGTGGCCAGAATGTGACTGGAATACACATTTTAAAAATCTCTTAAAATCTCTACAATAGGACCAAATGATTAGGAAAGTTAGAGCACAGGTCTACTCAGAATTCTACTCAAGTGTGTTCAGTGAGGCTTACTCCCAGGAAAGTGTTCTTTGGATGGCACTGTTTGGGTTAGATCCAACCAACTTTTCCACTCTGCGTCACCTAACTCCCTATCTTACTGCAAGGAAAAGAGAAAAAAATCAAGGAAAGTTACTGCAGCAATGAATACTCTCCTTTCCATAATCTGGAGAACCTAGGCTAGCCCATTGTCATTAGATCTCAGAAGCTAAGCAGGATCAGCCCTGGTGACTACCTGGATAGGAGAACAATGAGGAAGGCTGATTTTGCACTAGAGCTGCCTCGATGTTGCGCCGCCATTTGCTATTGTTCAATTTCACTATTGTTCAATTTCACACCCAAAGCCGCGGGGCTGCATTTGACCCGCGGCTTCACCCGATTTCCTCCTCAGTTTTGTGATCCTCAAAAAACAGGATCATGAAACTGCGGGGGAAATTGGGCGAAGCCGTGAGTCAAAATGCAGCCCCACAGCTTCGGGTGTGAAATTGACCAATAGCAGAGGTCATTTGGGGGGGGGACGCGGGGGGACGCCGTCCCCCCTGGTGAGGTAAGAGGGGGCGGGGCTTGTGCCTAGCCCCCTGCCACACGACGCGTGCAGGCCCGAAGCAGCGATGGGGGGCTCATTCTGCCCGCACGGAGCTCCGCACGGGCAGAAGGAAGCAGCAACGGTCGGTGGGTGGGGGCTCGTTCTATCCGTGCGGACACTGTGGAGCAAGGAGGAGAGGCTACAAATGTAGGCAGCGGCGGGGTAAGGCAGGAGCCCCCTCCCCGGGGCCATGACGACCGTCGTCAGAGCTGGGGCAAGGGGGGGAGAGAAGCCCCCCTCCGCACTTTCCGTGCAGTTTGCTAACAAACAAAGCTTGCGAGCTGGCCTTCAGCAAAGGCCACTGTGGCAGAAGGCACCGATCGCAGGAAGAGGCACGTGGCTGGACATTCCAACAGAGGCCGGCAGGTTGGTTAAGCTAGCAGCCGAGGCGAGGGCGGCGGCAGCACCAAGAATCCGCCTGTGCACTTTTCACCGTTTGTCCCTGCGCGGAGTGGGCGGGCTCATGTTCTCCCTCAGCTTCCTTCCCTTCCCGGGACTGCCTTGCTCGCTCGCTCCCCATTCCAAGACTCAGCAACTTTCTTTCTGCAGGACCTGAATGGTAAATCTCCGCCCCACCTGGCCAGTCGGCGTCCGGGGATTGTTAACTCTCTGTAGCCCGACGGAGATCCCCTGCTCTGCTCTTCCACCTTTCTCGCTTGGGTTGGGGCTGGGGGGGGTCTCCTTTTGCTGGAACAGCTACGTGGACTCTCACGTCCAGCCGGTAAAGAGCTTATGAAACGACTGTGGTGGTCCCGAACAGTGTTCCCTCTAAGCTGAGTTAGTGTGAGCTAGCTCAGAGTTTTTCAGCGTCCAGCTCACACATTTTTGTCTTAGCTCAGGAAGAATGGCTCCAAAGCAAATTAATTTATGCAGGAGACAAACTGCTCACTCACAACTTTAATGCTAGTAGCTCACAAAGTAAAAATTCTGCTCACAAGACTCCACAATTTAGAGGGAACATTGGTCCCGAGGCTGAGGAACCCCAAAGCTGCCACACTGTTTGCTGTGCTTTGAGGTAAAGGTTTCCCTTGCGTGGAATCCGACTCTAGGGATGCGGGGCTCATCTCTGTTTCCAAGCTGAAGAGCCAGCGCTGTCCGAAGACAGAACGAGCCCCCCCCCCACCGTCGTTGCTTTGTCAATCGAGGACGGGGCGGGGAGGTCTTTGCAGGAGGATGGGGTAGAGAAGAGCTTGCAAGTTGGTAACTTTGCTGCTTAAGGCAGGTGGCTAGTAAGGGCAGTCCCCATGCCTGGAAAAACTCCGCAAAAACAATGGTTGTGAGTTCCTTGCTTTGGAGGTGGCCCTGCCCATCAGCCGCATCCCATTGTCCGAAGAGCATCTTCTTGCAAACCCCAGCAGGTAATGTCACCTGTGTCCATGGCTTCATAACCAAGCTGGATGGGGAGCAGGTGCAGACTGGGTCAATAATGCACGGTTGTGTATACAGGCAAGGCACCCAAGAGCTGACTCTGATCCAGGGATGGACAAATCCTTGATTTTT